>NC_069501.1:1020441469-1020736469 GCF_027579735.1 Bombina bombina
AAAACTAAATACTTACCTATAAAATAAACCCTAATATAGCTACAATATAACTAATAATTACATTGTATCCATTTTAGGATTTATATTTATTTTACAGGCAACTTTGTATTTATTTTAACTAGGTACAATAGCTATTAAATAGTTAATAACTATTTAATAGCTACCTAGTTAAAATAATTACAAAATTACCTGTAAAATAAATCCTAACCTAAGTTACAAATACACCTAACACTACACTATCAATAAATTAATTAAATAAATTAACTACAATTAAATTTAATTAAATAAACGAATCTATAATACTAAAAAACCCCACTAAATTACAGAAAATAAAAAAATATTACAAGAAGTTTAAACTAATTACACCTAATCTAAGCCCCCTAATAAAATAATAAAGCCCCCCAAAATAAAAAAAATGCCCTACCCTATTCTAAATTACAAAGTAATCAGCTCTTTTACCAGCCCTTAAAAGGGCTTTTTGTGGGGCATTGCCCCAAAGTAATCAGCTCTTTTACCTGTAAAAAAAAAATACAACCCCCCCAACATTAAAACCCACCACCCACATACCCCTACTCTAATCCACCCAATCCCCCCTTAAAAAACCTAACACTAACCCCCTGAAGTTCTTCCTACCTTGAGCCGTCTTCACCCAGCCGAGCCGAATTCTTCATCCAATCCGGGCGATGTGGTCCTCCATCCGGGCGAAGTCTTGATCCAAGCGGCAAAGAAGAGGTCCTCCATCCGGGCGATGTCTTCCTCCAAGCAGCATCTTCTATCTTCTTTCTTCTGGCTCCATCTTCAGACCACCAATGCGGAACATCCACCTTCCCCGACGGACTAACGACGAATGACGGTTCCTTTAAGGGACGTCATCCAAGATGGCGTCCCTCAAATTCCGATTGGCTGATAGGATTCTATTAGCCAATCGGAATTAAGGTAAGATCCAATCAGCCAATCGGATTGAGTTCACATTCTATTGGCGGTCTGAAGATTGAGCCGGAAGAAAGAAGATAGAAGATGCCGCTTGGAGGAAGACATCGCCCGGATGGAGGACCTCTTCTTTGCCACTTGGATCAAGACTTTGCCCGGATGGAGGACCACATCGCCCGGATTGGATGAAGAATTCGGCTCGGCTGGATGAAGACCGCTCAAGGTAGGGAGATCTTCAGGGGGTTAGTGTTAGTTTTTTTAAGGGGGGATTGGGTAGGTTAGAGTAGGGGTATGTGGGTGGTGGGTTTTAATGTTGGGGGGTTGTATTTTTTTTTTACAGGTAAAAGAGCTGATTACTTTGGGGCAATGCCCCGCAAAAAGCCCTTTTAAGGGCTGGCAAAAGAGCTGATTACTTTGTAATTTAGAATAGGGTAGGGCATTTTTTTATTTTGAGGGGCTTTATTATTTTATTAGGGGGCTTAGATTAGGTGTAATTAGTTTAAACTTCTTGTAATATTTTTTTATTTTCTGTAATTTAGTGGGGTTTTTTGTATTATAGATTAATTTATTTAATTAAATTTAATTGTAGGTAATTGTAGTTAATTTATTTAATGATAGTGTAGTGTTAGGTTTAATTGTAACTTAGGTTAGGATTTATTTTACAGGTAATTTTGTAATTATTCTAACTAGGTAGCTAGTAAATAGTTAATAACTATTTAATAGCTATTGTACCTAGTTAAAATAAATACAAAGTTGCCTGTAAAATAAATATAAATCATAAAATAGCTACAATGTAACTATTAGTTATATTGTAGCTATATTAGGGTTTATTTTATAGGTAAGTATTTAGTTTTAAATAGGATTAATTTATTTAATTATAGGAATATTATTTTGTTTTATTTAAATTATATTTAACTTAGGGGGGTGTTAGGGTTAGGGTTAGACTTAGGTTTAGGGGTTAATACATTTAATATAGTAGCGGCGATGTTGGGGGCGGGAGATTAGGGGTTAATAATTGTAGGTAGGTGGCGGTGATGTTAGGGACAGCAGATTAGGGTTAATAATTTTTTATATAGTGTTTGCAAGGTGGAAGTGCGGCCGTTTAGGGGTTAATACATTTATTATAGTGGCGGCAATGTGCGGTTGGCATATTAGGGGTTAATAAATGTAATTAGGTGGCGGCGACGTTGGGGGGGCAGATTAGGGGTTAATACATATAATATAGGTGTCGGCGGTGTTAAGGGCAGCAGATTAGGGGTTCACAGCTATAATGTAGTCTCTTTCTCCCACTCTTTTTTTATTTCTCTCTCTCTCCCTCTCTATTATAATATTTTAAAAGTATTCATGTTTAAACAGCCCCAAACTCTGTATGGTTTATAAATAAACTAGTTCTAAAGCCTGTGCACACGGGCCATTTCTTGCAGTACAGCGGTCCCACCTCTTGGTCTCTCTCTCCCCCTCTCTTTTGCTCTCTCTCCCCCCTCTCTTTTGCTCTCTCTCCCCCCTCTATTGCTCTCTCTCTCCCCCCTCTCTTTTGCTCTCTCTCTCCCTCCCCCTCTCTTTTGCTCTCTCTCCCCCTCTCTTTTGCTCTCTCTCCCCTTTCTATTTTCTTCTCTCTTCCCTCTCTTTTGCTCTCTCTCCCTTGTCTTTTGCTCTCCCCCTGTCTTTTGATCTCTCTCCCCCTCTTTTTTGCTTTCTCTCTCTTTCACCCACTCTTTTGCTCTCTCTCACTCCCCCTCTCTTTTGCTTTCTCTCTCTCCCCCTCTCTTTTGCTCTCTCTCCCCCTCTCTTTTGCTCTCTCTCCCCCTTCTATTTTGCTCTCTCTCCCCCTCACTTTTGCTCTCTCTCTCCCCCCTCTCTTTTGCTCTCTCTCTTCCCCAACTCTTTTGCTCTCTCTTCCCCTCTCTTTTGCTCTCTCTCCTCCTGTCTTTTGATCTCTCTTCCCCTGTCTTTTGATCTTTCTCCCCCTCTTTTTTTATTTCTCTCTCTCCCTCTTTATTTTGCTCTCTCTCTCCCCCTTTCTTTAGCTCTCTCTCTATCCCCCTCTCTTTTGCTCTCTCCCCTCTCTTTTGATCTCTCTCTCCCCCTCTTATTCTCTCTCTCTCTCTCCCCCCCTGTCTTTTGCTCTCTCTCCCCCTCTTTTTTGCTTTCTCTCTCCCTCTCTATTTTGCTCTCTATCTCTCCCCCTTTCTTTTGCTCTCTTTCTCTCCCCCTTTCTTTTTCTCTCTCGCTCTCCCCCTTTCTTTTGCTCTCTCTCTCTCTCTCTCTCTCTCCCCCTCTCTTTTGCTCTCTCTCTCCCCTCTCTTTTGCTCTCTCTCTCCCCCTCTCATTTGCTCTGTCTGCCCTCTCTTTTTCTCTCCCTCCTCTCTTTTGCTTTCTCTCTCTCTCTCTCTCTCTCTCTCTCTTTTTCTCTCCTTCTCTTTTGCTCTCTCTACCCCCTCTCTTTGGCTCTCTCTTCCCCCTCTTTGACTATCTCTCTTCCCCCTCTTTGGCTCTTTCTTTCCCCCTCTCTTTTGCTCTCTCTCTTTTTCTCTCTCTACCCCCTCTCTTTTGCTCTCTCTCTCCTCCCCCCTCTCTTTTGCTCTCTCTCTCTCCCCCTCTCTTTTACTCTCTTTGGCTTTCTTTCTTCACTCTCTTTGGCTCTCTCTCTTCCCCCTCTTTGGCTTTCTCTCTCCCCACCATTTGGCTCTCTCTCGCAGCCAGGGCCACTCCCGGCCATCCACGCCCCATTGTGGTGCCACCAGACCACACCCCATCGCTGCACCCATCTGACCACGCCCCTCGACTCTCTCTCCACTATTTGGCAGCCACAGCCACTCCCGGCTATCCACGCCCCCATCGTGGTGCCCTATCTGGCCACGCCCCATCATGGCTCTCCCATAGGCCACACATACCAGACCACACCCATTGCAGTGCCACGTCTGGTCATGCCCCTCGTCACGCCCAGTCACGCCCCCAAATCGTGGCGCTCCGTCCGGCCACGCCACACCACCTCTGCTGTCAGCATCCTAAAGGCCAGGTGTGTTTGTCATTGCGCAGGCTCTACTGCGCATGACAGCTTCAGAAAAACACACTTGGCCTTTTATATTATAGGATATAAGGTTGAGACCTGCTGCTTCTGTAAGGGTTAATTTAAGGTGCAGTTAGGAGTATCTTTAAATCAGTGTAATGTTAACTGAACTATTCAATATGAACCTAGAGTGAGGATGTCTGATTCTGCTGTGTGATTCATTGCAAAGGAGGAGTTAGCAGAAGCAGGGATCACTCACTCAGGTATCATATTACCAGTGCTGCTGCTAACCCAATAACTGAACGGTTTCAAACAAATCAGTTTAGTCTGGTGAACTGATTCATACAGTTCATTGAAAAGAACCAGTGCAAAAGAACAATTTGTTCACAAACTGGACATCACTACTCACTGCTTGTTAGAACCGGAGGCCTCACTATTCAGGCCGTCTGGTGTCTTCTGCCCCTTCAACCTTCCTGCTACAGAATACGATTCTATGAGATAAGAGGTCAGTGTGATGCCTAATAGCATAATAGTAAATTAATAGTAAATCAGACTGTACTGCTTTTTTTTTTTTTTTTTAAGAAGTTTTAACACTTTTTTTCTTACATTATTTTTCATGGCTTCTTTTTAACTCCTGCATGTGGGGAATCTCTTCCTGATTTGTATACTTCAAGAAAAATAGGTAGATATAGATATTAAGGAAACATTTTTTGATGCAGATTAAAAAATAAAATTATTAATGGCTTTAACCAGAAGTTGATTAAAATTGCTGGTCAAATCCATCATAAATTTAAAAACGTCTGCATCAAGTGTGTGTATTTTTTTTATTTTTTTTTAAAACTATTTAAATTTCATTATTATTAAAAAAACAAAAACAAGATTATACAGAACATATCTCAGCTGTGCCCCTGCTTTGCAAAAAGCCTGATTTTTAAACATATCTACCCAAGCCTTGCAAGAAAATACAGAACTTATCTCAGCTGTGCCCCTGCTTTGCAAAAAGCCTGATTTTTAAACATATCTACCCAAGCCTTGCAAGAAAATACAGAACTTATCTCAGCTGTGCCCCTGCTTTGCAAAAAGCCTGATTTTTAAACATATCTACCTAAGCCTTGCAAGAAAATACAGAACTTATCTCAGCTGTGCCCCTGCTTTGCAAAAAGCCTGATTTTTAAACATATCTACCCAAGCCTTGCAAGAAAATACAGAACTTATCTCAGCTGTGCCCCTGCTTTGCAAAAAGCCTGATTTTTAAACATATCTACCCAAGCCTTGCAAGAAAATACAGAACTTATCTCAGCTGTGCCCCTGCTTTGCAAAAAGCCTGATTTTTAAACATATCTACCCAAGCCTTGCAAGAAAATACAGAACTTATCTCAGCTGTGCCCCTGCTTTGCAAAAAGCCTGATTTTTAAACATATCTACCCAAGCCTTGCAAGAAAATACAGAACTTATCTCAGCTGTGCCCCTGCTTTGCAAAAAGCCTGATTTTTAAACATATCTACCCAAGCCTTGCAAGAAAATACAGAACGTATCTTAGCTGTGCCCCTGCTTTGCAAAAAGCCTGATTTTTAAACATATCTACCCAAGCCTTGCAAGAAAATACAGAACTTATATCAGCTGTGCCCCTGCTTTGCAAAAAGGTAGATCCTGCAAGATAGTTATATCATTATATTTAACCTACCCTGTTATTTTCTGATGTGTGTATTGTTATATGTATTGGCTATTTATTGTTTTGTTTTTATGATTTAAAATGCATATTTTATTACCATTATGTCTGACCATTATGTTAAAAGTTAGTTTAATCAGCTAAGGCCATGTATCTTTTTTTGTACTTTAATGGTTTTATTCCCCTACATGAATACCTCTGTGTTATCTCTGTAATTTTAACTTTCCCTGGCCTAGATTTGGAGTTCGGCGGTAGCCGTCAAAACCAGCGTTAGAGGCTCCTAACGCTGGTTTTGGCCGCCCGCTGGTATTTGGAGTCAGTGATTAAAGGGTCTAACGCTCACTTTACAGCCGCGACTTTTCCATACCGCAGATCCCCCTACGCCATTTGCGTAGCCTATATTTTCAATGGGATCTTTCTAACGCTGGTATTTAGAGTCGTTTCTGAAGTGAGCGTTAGAGCTCTAACGACAAGATTCCAGCCGCCTGAAAATAGCAGGAGTTAAGAGCTTTCTGGCTAACGCCGGTTTATAAAGCTCTTAACTACTGTACCCTAAAGTACACTAACACCCATAAACTACCTATGTACCCCTAAACCGAGGTCCCCCCACACCGCCGCCACTCGATTAAAATTTTTAACCCCTAATCTGCCGACCGCCACCTACGTTATATTTATGTACCCCTAATCTGCTGCCCCTAACCCCGCCGACCCCTGTATTATATTTATTCACCCCAAACCTGCCCCCCACAACGTCGCCGCCAGCTACTTACAATAATTAACCCCTAATCTTCCGACCGCAAATCGCCGCCACCTACGTTATCCCTATGTACCCCTAATCTGCTGCCCCTAACATCGCCGACCCCTATATTATATTTATTAACCCCTAATCTGCCCCCCTCAACGTCGCCGACACCTGCCTACACTTATTAACCCCTAATCTGCTGCCCCTAACCCCGCCGACCCCTGTATTATATTTATTCACCCCAAACCTGCCCCCCACAACGTCGCCGCCAGCTACTTACAATAATTAACCCCTAATCTTCCGACCGCAAATCGCCGCCACCTACGTTATCCCTATGTACCCCTAATCTGCTGCCCCTAACATCGCCGACCCCTATATTATATTTATTAACCCCTAATCTGCCCCCCTCAACGTCGCCGACACCTGCCTACACTTATTAACCCCTAATCTGCCGAGCGGACCTGAGCGCTACTATAATAAAGTTATTAACCCCTAATCCGCCTCACTAACCCTATCATAAATAGTATTAACCCCTAATCTGCCCTCCCTAACATCGCCGACACCTACCTTCAATTATTAACCCCTAAACTTCCGATCGGAGCTCACCGCTATTCTAATAAATGGATTAACCCCTAAAGCTAAGTCTAACCCTAACACTAACACCCCCCTAAGTTAAATATAATTTTTATCTAACGAAATAAATTAACTCTTATTAAATAACTTATTCCTATTTAAAGCTAAATACTTACCTGTAAAATAAATCCTAATATAGCTACAATATAAATTATAATTATATTATAGCTATTTTAGGATTAATATTTATTTTACAGGCAACTTTGTAATTATTTTAACCAGGTACAATAGCTATTAAATAGTTAAGAACTATTTAATAGTTACCTAGTTAAAATAATAACAAATTTACCTGTAAAATAAATCCTAACCTGTTATAATTAAACCTAACACTACCCTATCAATAAAATAATTAAATAAACTACCTACAATTACCTACAATTAACCTAACACTACACTATCAATAAATAAATTAAACACAATTGCTACAAATAAATACAATTAAATAAACTAGCTAAAGTACAAAAAATAAAAAAGAACTAAGTTACAGAAAATAAAAAAATATTTACAAACATAAGAAAAATATTACAACAATTTTAAACTAATTACACCTACTCTAAGCCCCCTAATAAAATAACAAAGCCCCCCAAAATAAAAAATTCCCTACCCTATTCTAAATTAAAAAAGTTACAAGCTCTTTTACCTTACCAGCCCTGAACAGGGCCCTTTGCGGGGCATGCCCCAAGAATTTCAGCTCTTTTGCCTGTAAAAAAAAACATACAATACCCCCCCCCAACATTACAACCCCCCACCCACATACCCCTAATCTAACCCAAACCCCCCTTAAATAAACCTAACACTAATCCCCTGAAGATCTTCCTACCTTGTCTTCACCATCCAGGTATCACCGATCCGTCCTGGCTCCAAGATCTTCATCCAACCCAAGCGGGGGTTGGCGATCCATAATCCGGTGCTCCAAAGTCTTCCTCCTATCCGGCAAGAAGAGGACATCCGGACCGGCAAACATCTTCTCCAAGCGGCATCTTCGATCTTCTTCCATCCGGTGCGGAGCGGGTCCATCTTGAAGCAGGCGACGCGGATCCATCCTCTTCTTCCGATGTCTCCCGACTAATGACGGTTCCTTTAAGGGACGTCATCCAAGATGGCGTCCCTCGAATTCCGATTGGCTGATAGGATTCTATCAGCCAATCGGAATTAAGGTAGGAATTTTCTGATTGGCTGATGGAATCAGCCAATCAGAATCAAGTTCAATCCGATTGGCCGATCCAATCAGCCAATCAGATTAAGCTCGCATTCTATTGGCTGTTCCGATCAGCCAATAGAATGCGAGCTCAATCTGATTGGCTGATGGGATCGGCCAATCGGATTGAACTTGATTCTGATTGGCTGATTCCATCAGCCAATCAGAAAATTCCTACCTTAATTCCGATTGGCTGATAGAATCCTATCAGCCAATCGGAATTCGAGGGACGCCATCTTGGATGACGTCCCTTAAAGGAACCGTCATTAGTCGGGAGACATCGGAAGAAGAGGATGGATCCGCGTCGCCTGCTTCAAGATGGACCCGCTCCGCACCGGATGGAAGAAGATCGAAGATGCCGCTTGGAGAAGATGTTTGCCGGTCCGGATGTCCTCTTCTTGCCGGATAGGAGGAAGACTTTGGAGCACCGGATTATGGATCGCCAACCCCCGCTTGGGTTGGATGAAGATCTTGGAGCCAGGACGGATCGGTGATACCTGGATGGTGAAGACAAGGTAGGAAGATCTTCAGGGGATTAGTGTTAGGTTTATTTAAGGGGGGTTTGGGTTAGATTAGGGGTATGTGGGTGGTGGGTTGTAATGTTGGGGGGGGGTATTGTATGTTTTTTTTTACAGGCAAAAGAGCTGAAATTCTTGGGGCATGCCCCGCAAAGGGCCCTGTTCAGGGCTGGTAAGGTAAAAGAGCTTGTAACTTTTTTAATTTAGAATAGGGTAGGGAATTTTTTATTTTGGGGGGCTTTGTTATTTTATTAGGGGGCTTAGAGTAGGTGTAATTAGTTTAAAATTGTTGTAATATTTTTCTTATGTTTGTAAATATTTTTTTATTTTCTGTAACTTAGTTCTTTTTTATTTTTTGTACTTTAGCTAGTTTATTTAATTGTATTTATTTGTAGCAATTGTGTTTAATTAATTTATTGATAGTGTAGTGTTAGGTTAATTGTAGGTAATTGTAGGTAGTTTATTTAATTATTTTATTGATAGGGTAGTGTTAGGTTTAATTATATCTTAGGTTAGGATTTATTTTACAGGTAAATTTGTTATTATTTTAACTAGGTAACTATTAAATAGTTCTTAACTATTTAATAGCTATTGTACCTGGTTAAAATAATTACAAAGTTGCCTGTAAAATAAATATTAATCCTAAAATAGCTATAATATAATTATAATTTATATTGTAGCTATATTAGGATTTATTTTACAGGTAAGTATTTAGCTTTAAATAGGAATAAGTTATTTAATAAGAGTTAATTTATTTCGTTAGATAAAAATTATATTTAACTTAGGGGGGTGTTAGTGTTAGGGTTAGACTTAGCTTTAGGGGTTAATCCATTTATTAGAATAGCGGTGAGCTCCGATCGGAAGTTTAGGGGTTAATAATTGAAGGTAGGTGTCGGCGATGTTAGGGAGGGCAGATTAGGGGTTAATACTATTTATGATAGGGTTAGTGAGGCGGATTAGGGGTTAATAACTTTATTATAGTAGCGCTCAGGTCCGCTCGGCAGATTAGGGGTTAATAAGTGTAGGTAGGTGTCGGCGACGTTGTGGGGGGCAGATTAGGGGTTAATAAATATAACATAGGGGTCGGCGATGTTAGGGCAGCAGATTAGGGGTACATAGGGATAACGTAGGTGGCGGCGTTTTACGGAGCGGCAGATTAGGGGTTAAAAGTGTAATGCAGGGGTCAGCGATAGCGGGGGCGGCAGATTAGGGGTTAATAAGTGTAAGGGTAGGGGTGTTTAGACTCGGGGTACATGTTAGGGTGTTAGGTGCAGACGTAGGAAGTGTTTCCCCATAGGAAACAATGGGGCTGCGTTAGGAGCTGAACGCTGCTTTTTTGCAGGTGTTAGGTTTTTTTTCAGCTCAAACAGTCCCATTGTTTCCTATGGGAGAATCGTGCACGAGCACGTTTTTGAGGCTGGCCGCGTCCGTAAGCAACTCTGGTATCGAGAGTTGCATTTGCGGTAAAAATGCTCTACGCTCCTTTTTTGGAGCCTAACGCAGCATTTGTTTTAACTCTCGATACCAGAGTTAAATTTATGGTGCGGCCAGAAAAAAGCCCGCGGAGCGTTAACAGCCCTTTTACCGCCGAACTCCAAATCTAGGCCCCTGTGTTTTTGCTTTTATGACCCTTAGCTCAAATGTTCATAGATATTCCCTCCCCATTCCTCTAAATGTTTGCAGCCCAATCTGACGCTAATTTATCTCTCTCCTTTAGCCTGATTTTTAAACATATCTACCCAAGCCTTGCAAGAAAATACAGAACTTATCTCAGCTGTGCCCCTGCTTTGCAAAAAGCCTGATTTTTAAACATATCTACCCAAGCCTTGCAAGAAAATACAGAACTGATCTCAGCTGTGCCCCTGCTTTGCAAAAAGTCTGATTTTTAAACATATCTACCCAAGCCTTGCAAGAAAATACAGAACTTATCTCAGCTGTGCCCCTGCTTTGCAAAAAGCCTGATTTTTAAACATATCTACCCAAGCCTTGCAAGAAAATACAGAACTTATCTCAGCTGTGCCCCTGCTTTGCAAAAAGCCTGATTTTTAAACATATCTACCCAAGCCTTGCAAGAAAATACAGAACTTATCTCAGCTGTGCCCCTGCTTTGCAAAAAGGTAGATCCTGCTTTTATCTACACACCTCATACCACTAACATGAATCCAAATATATCCTTACTGTTATTCATGATAACCCTTTTCTCACTCCAATTTGGTTCACATAATAACCGCCATAAGCACACACCTCAAACTGGAAAACAAATTATCATACATCATGGCCTGCTCTGTTGCTGTAACTTATCTGCTGAGTGCTGGTGGAGGGTTATAAAAAATAACCCTCCTACCCCCACCTCACAATATTATAAAGTATCACATTCACTATATGGCCAATCAAAAATGATTTCCAAATTCCTATTCCTTAGGTTACTTGCCCTTGCAAATGACGTAGAGTCTAACCCTGGTCCCCTAACAAATTCCATTCCTAGCCTTCCAGCTAAGAAAGGCCTCTCCTTTGTGCACTGTAATATCCGCAGCTTACTACCGAAAATTGATGCACTGCAAGCTTGGTGTTTACAATACAAACCCAAAATCATTGTGATCTCTGAATTGTGGCTATCCGCAAAAATACCTGACTCTGCCATTGCAATACATGGATATTCATGCCATAGAAATGATAGAGCAAAGAGAGGAGGTGGCATTGTAATTTATGTTGACAATTCCACAAAGTTCACCCCCTTACAAAAATCTAGCTCTCCTGCCACCTTTGATTTCCTTTCTGGCAAAATTGAGATCCCGTGCAGTAAATCAATCATTGTTGCAGGAATCTACCGCCCACCAAGCTCCCCTGTGCATTCCATTTCGGACATAGCACAGCTCCTTAGTGAATCCATAACTCAAAACCCAAAAAGTGAAATTTTGGTTTTTGGAGATTTTAACATCGATTGGCTGAATCCAAAAAATAACAGTTGTCGCTCGCTGTTTAAATCTTTGCATCTAACGCAATTAATCTCCTCCCCAACTCGCATAAACATCAAAAGCCATAATCATACCCTGCTCGACTGGATTCTCTCCACTTCTCCCGACCGAATCCAGGAGGCAGGTGTTCTCCCTAACAATTTCAGTGACCACTGCTTAGTGTACTGCGTGCGCAAAATAAAGGCAACTAAATCCTCTCCCAAGGTTACAATCACCAGGTCCTTCAAAAAATTTAATCTTCAATCATTTCTAAATGACATCAAGAACCTCCCCTGGCACAGATTAAACCTAATCCCAGATCTAGACTCTGCAGTTGAATTCTTTCAGTCTGAACTCCTACAAGTTTGGAATTTACATGCACCGCTGCGTAAGGTGAGAGTAAAAGGAGCACACTTGAATTGGATCACAGCTGACCTCATTCAAATGTACCAATTTCGGGATTCATTGTGGTCAAAGTTCAAGCATACTGGCTCTATGAATGATCACTGTGTATATAGAAAATGGCGAAATATATGTACTAAACAAACAAAATTGGCTAAGGCGCAATATTTCTGTGAAAATCTGAACAATAATATATGTAACCCTAGAAAGTTTTGGAAACTCATAAATAACTTACAAAATCCACCAATCCACTCCCAACCCTCCACTGTCAATGTGGATAACCAAAACCTGCAACTCCCCTTAGAAGTAGCAAATGCCTTTAACAATTATTTTGTAGGATGCTCCACCACCCTGATTGACAAACTAATAAATGGCACGCATCCTGAAGCTACAAATGTGGATCAGGCCCCACTAAAACAGCAAAGACCCAATATAGAAAAGTTCAATTTTAGACCTGTACCCTTCAATGTCATTAAGAAACACCTCGATAATCTAAAAATGAAAAACCAGTCAGGACCTGATCAAATCCCAGCAATGCTGTTGAAGCTCAGTGCGCCGGCAATTGCTAAGCCTGTTGCAACCCTAATTAACGAATCCTTGGTGTCTGGATACATACCCAAACTCTGGAAAACTGCAAGAGTAGTGCCTATTCATAAAAGTGGGGAGTTAACCTTGGTTTCTAACTATCGTCCTATATCACTGCTCCCTGTATTGTCAAAAATCCTAGAAAAATGCGTCCATACACAATTATGCGAATATTACCAACTTTCTAACTATCTGACCCCTGATCAATCGGGTTTCAGACCGAATCACTCCACTACAACTGCCCTCCTAAAAGTTTGCAACGACATCCAAACTGCCATGGAACAAGGAGACCTAACTGGAGCTATTTTCCTTGATTTTGCAAAGGCCTTTGACACAGTGGACCATGACCTACTACTTCTCAAACAAAAAAACTCTGGTATTGCTGATCACCCGTTAACCTGGTTTAAATCATATGTATCGGATCGATCACAATATGTCTCTGTCTCTAACATTAACTCCCTCCCTCTCCCAGTCACATGTGGTGTTCCCCAAGGTTCCATTCTCGGCCCCCTACTATTCACATTATTTATAAATGATTTGCCTAATGTCTGCAAATCCTCAACTGTACACTTGTACGCAGACGACACGGTAATCTATGCAAACAAATCTGATCTGCTGCAGCTTGAAACAGTGCTCCAAGACCAGTTCACAGAGGTAGAAAAGTGGATCTCGAAAAACAAACTCTTCCTAAACACTGACAAAACGGTCACAATGATCTTTGGAATGGGACCTAAAATACATAAATTACAAAATTCCCATCTTCGCATCAAAACAAAATCCAATTGCACGCTGACCGCAGTCCACTCTTTTAAATACTTAGGTATGTTGTTAGACCCCAATCTATCTTTTGGACTCCACATAGAAAAAATTGCCTCTAAACTTTATCCAAAACTAGGTGCCCTGTACAGAAACAAATCTTGCCTCAGCCCTACAGTAAAGGAAAAGATTGTACAGCAAATGCTGATGCCTATCTTGGATTATGGGGACATAGTATATGCACCTGCTCCGCAAACTCACCTTAATAAACTAAATACGTTATATAACTCGCTCTGCCGCTTTGTGCTACAATGTAACTACAGGACCCACCATTGTGACATGCTAAAAGAACTAAACTGGCTGTCGCTGGAATCCAGACACACCCTCCATCTTTCCTGCCTTGTCTTTAAGAGCCTTTCTGGGAAGCTCCCACCCTACCTGAGCAGAATGCTCTCCCCTGCTATTCCCACCTCCTATAACCTCCGATCCAATAACAGCACATTATTTAGCTTGCCTCAATACAAAAAGAAAGCAGCTCGATCCTCCTTTTCCTACAGAGCGCCACAATTATGGAACAACCTCCCGCACACTTTAAAAACTTCCCCAAGCCTAAAATCCTTTAAGAGATCCCTCTATACATATCTCAAAACAGAATGCTCCTGTCATGGTTGATTAAATATTTCATACCTGCTCTATGTTAAATGTTTGCATATATTGTGTATTTATTATTATTATTGTTTTTGTATTTTATTGTACCCTATTGTATCAATGCAATGTTTTGTGATCCCAGGACATACTTGAAAACGAGAGAAATCTCAATGTATTCTTCCTGGTAAAATATTTTATAAATAAATAAATAAATAAATTATGCAGTCACACTGAATGCTTCTGAGGTGTGATGTAGGAGACAAAAAAAAGTTCTAAAACCCAAGATTGATGATGGTTTGTTCATTGGAAGCCCACAAACTAAAACATACACCACTGAATCACTTAAACAGCACACTGCAAGAAATCTTACTATTGCTGAACTTATAAACGGTAGCACACCACACCTGCAGACACTTACACACACATATACATGCATACACAGACACACACATACATGCATACACAGATACACATATATACATGCATACACAGACACACACACATACATGCATACACAGACACACACACATACATGCATACACAGATACACACACATACATGCATACACAGATACACAAATATACATGCATACACAGATACACAAATATACATGCATACACAGACACACACACATACATGCATACACAGACACACACACATACATGCATACACAGATACACACACATACATGCATACACAGATACACAAATATACATGCATACACAGATACACAAATATACATGCATACACAGATACACAAATATACATGCATACACAGATACACAAATATACATGCATACACAGATACACACATATACATGCATACACAGATACACACATACATGCATACTCAGATACACACATATACATGCATACACAGACACACACATATACATGCATACACAGACACACACATATACATGCATACACAGACACACACACATACATGCATACACAGATACACACATATACATGCATACACAGATACATACATATACATGCATACACAGTTACACACATATACTGTACATGCATACACAGATACACACACATACATGCATACACAGAAACACACATATACATGCATATACAGTTACACACATATACTGTTCATGCATACACAGATACACAAATACATGCATACACAGACACACACATATACATGCATACACAGATACACACATATACATACACAGATACACACACAGGCACACACACATACATGCATACGCAGATACACACATATACATGCATACGCAGATACACACATATACATGCATACACAGACACACACATATACATGCATACACAGACACACACATACATGCATACACAGACACACACATACATGCATACACAGACACACACATATACAAGCATACACAGACACACACATATACTGTACATGCATACACAGATACACACATATACATGCATACACAGACACACACACATACATGCATACCCAGATACACACATATACATGCATTCACAGATACACACACATACATGCATACACAGATACACACATATACATGCATACACAGATACACACATATACATGCATACACAGACACACACATGCATACACAGATACACACATATACATGCATACACAGATACACACATACATGCATACTCACACAATTATTCATAGAAATACACACATGACAGATAAAACATAGAAACACATAAGCTGGGAACCTGTGTTTAAAGGTCATAAAACCCACATTTATTATTTCATGATTCAGATAGAGCTTGTGATTTTAAACAACTTTCCAAAGTATTTCTTTTATTTTGTTCTTTTGGTATCTTTTATTGAAAAGGATACATAGGAAAGCTCAGGAGCTGCTGATTGGTGGTTGTACATATCCGCCTCATGTTACTGGCTCAACCAATGCATTCAGCTAGCTCTTGCTGCCTATTCAACAAAGGATACCAAGAGCATGAGCAATTAGATAATTGTGAATAAGTCAATATAAGTGAAAATAATTTAAAATAGTATTCTCTATCTGAATCATGGCTGAATCATGGCTGGGCGGGGCACCACAATGGGGCGTGGATGGCCGGGAGTGGCCCTGGCTGCGAGAGAGAGCCAAATGGTGGGGAGAGAGAAAGCCAAAGAGGGGGAAGAGAGAGAGCCAAAGAGAGTGAAGAAAGAAAGCCAAAGAGAGGGGGCAAAGAGAGTAAAAGAGGGGGAGAGAGAGAGAGCAAAAGAGAGGGGGAAGGAGAGAGAGAGCAAAAGAGAGGGGGTAGAGAGAGAAAAAGAGAGAGAGCAAAAGAGAGGGGGAAAGAAAGAGCCAAAGAGGGGGAAGAGAGATAGTCAAAGAGGGGGAAGAGAGAGCCAAAGAGAGGGGGTAGAGAGAACAAAAGAGAAGGAGAGAAAAAGAGAGAGAAAAAGAGAGAGAGAGAGAGAGAGAGAGAGAGGGAGGAAGAGAGAGAGAGAGAGAGAGAGAGAGAGAGAGGAAGAGAGAGAAAGAGAGAGAGAGAGAGAGGAAGAGAGAGAGAGAGAAGGAGGAAGAGTGGGGAATGGAGAGAGAGAGGGGGAGGGGGAAAGAGAGAGCGGGGAGAGTGGGAGAGAGAGGAGACAGTGGGAGAGAAAGCAGGGGGAGTGTGAGAGAGAGGAAGAGAGTGGGGGAGAGAGAGAGAGAGGAAGAGAGTAGGGGGAGAGAGAGAGGAAGAGAGTGGGGGAGAGAGAGATGAAGAGAGTGGGGGAGAGAGAGAAGAAGAGAGTGGGGGAGAGAGAAAAGAAGAGAGTGGGGGAGAGAGAGAGAGAGGAAGAGAGGAAGAGAGTGGGGGAGAGAGAGAAGAAGAGAGTGGGGGAGAGAGAAAAGAAGAGAGTGGGGGAGAGAGAAAAGAAGAGAGTGGGGGAGAGAGAGGAAGAGAGTGGGGAAGAGAGAGGAAGAGAGTGGGGAAGAGAGTGGGGAAGAGAGAGAGGAAGAGAGTGGGGGAGAGAGAGAGGAAGAGAGTGGGGGAGAGAGAGAGGAAGAGAGTGGGGGAGAGAGAGAGGAAGAGAGTGGGGAAGAGAGAGAGGAAGAGAGTGGGGAAGAGAGAGAGGAAGAGAGTGGGGAAGAGAGAGAGGAAGAGAGTGGGGGAGAGAGAGAGGAAGAGTGGGAAAGGGAGAGAGAGGGGTGAGTGGGAAAGAGAGAGTGGGGAGAGTGGGAGAGATAGCAGGGGGAGTGGGAGAGAGAGTGGGAGAGATAGCAGGGGGAGTGTGAGAGAGAGGAAGAGAGTGGGGGAGAGAAAGAGGAAGAGAGTGGGGGAGAGAGAGAGGAAGAGAGTGGGGAGAGAGAGGAAGATAATGGGGGAGAGAGAGGAAGAGAGTGGGGAAGAGAGTGGGGAAGTGAGTGGGGAAGAGAGTGGGGAAGTGAGTGGGGAAGAGAGTGGGGAAGTGAGTGGGGAAGAGAGTGGGGAAGTGAGTGGGGAAGAGAGTGGGGAAGAGAGTGGGGAAGAGAGTGGGGAAGAGAGAGAGGAAGAGAGTGGGGGAGAGAGAGAGGAAGAGTGGGAAAGGGAGAGAGAGGGGTGAGTGGGAAAGAGAGAGTGGGGAGAGTGGGAGAGATAGCAGGGGGAGTGGGAGAGAGAGTGGGAGAGATAGCAGGGGGAGTGTGAGAGAGAGGAAGAGAGTGGGGGAGAGAAAGAGGAAGAGAGTGGGGGAGAGAGAGAGGAAGAGAGTGGGGAGAGAGAGGAAGATAATGGGGGAGAGAGAGGAAGAGAGTGGGGAAGAGAGTGGGGAAGAGAGAGAGGAAGAGAGTGGGGGAGAGAGAGAGGAAGAGAGTGGGGGAGAGAGAGAGGAAGAGAGTGGGGGAGAGAGAGAGGAAGAGAGTGGGGAAGAGAGAGAGGAAGAGAGTGGGGAAGAGAGAGAGGAAGAGAGTGGGGAAGAGAGAGAGGAAGAGAGTGGGGGAGAGAGAGAGGAAGAGTGGGAAAGGGAGAGAGAGGGGTGAGTGGGAAAGAGAGAGTGGGGAGAGTGGGAGAGATAGCAGGGGGAGTGGGAGAGAGAGTGGGAGAGATAGCAGGGGGAGTGTGAGAGAGAGGAAGAGAGTGGGGGAGAGAAAGAGGAAGAGAGTGGGGGAGAGAGAGAGGAAGAGAGTGGGGAGAGAGAGGAAGATAATGGGGGAGAGAGAGGAAGAGAGTGGGGAAGCGAGAGAGGAAGAGTGTGGGGGAGAGAGAGAAGAAGAGTGTGGGGGAGAGAGAAAAGAAGAGTGTGGGGGAGAGAGAAAAGAAGAGAGTGGGGGAGAGAGAGGAAGAGAGTTTGGGGAGAGAGAGTGGAAGAGAGTGGGGGAGAGAGAGGATGAGAGTGGGGGGAGAGAGAGGAAGAGAGTGGGGCAGAGAGGAAGAGAGTGGGAGAGAGAGAGGAAGAGAGTGGGGAGAGAGAGAGGAAGAGAGTGAGGGAGAGAGGAAGAGAGTAGGGGAAAGGGAGAGTAATAGAGTGGGGGAGAGAGAGAGGAAGAGAGTGGGGGAGAGAGAGGAAGAGAGGGGGAGAGAGAGTGGGGGAGAGAGAGAAGAAGAGTGTGGGGGAGAGAGAAAAGAAGAGTGTGGGGGAGAGAGAAAAGAAGAGTGTGGGGGAGAGAGAAAAGAAGAGTGTGGGGGAGAGAGAAAAGAAGAGTGTGGGGGAGAGAGAAAAGAAGAGAGTGGGAGAGAGAGGAAGAGAGTTTGGGGAGAGTGGAAGAGAGTGGGGGAGAGAGAGAGGATGAGAGTGGGGGGAGAGAGAGGAAGAGAGTGGGGCAGAGAGGAAGAGAGTGGGAGAGAGAGAGGAAGAGAGTGGGGGAGAGAGAGAGGAAGAGAGTGAGGGAGAGAGGAAGAGAGTAGGGGAAAGGGAGAGGAATAGAGTGGGGGAGAGAGAGAGGGAGAGAGAGGAAGAGAGGGGGGAGAGAGTGGGGGGGAGAGAGAGAGGGAGAGAGTGGGGGAGAGAGAGAGAGAGAGGGGGGAGGAGAGTGGGTGAGAAAAGAGGAGAGAGTATGAGATATATGATTTGCTGTTCCAATAATTTCTGTTACTGCACATTAAAGATAAATAAAATATTTTATTAAACAAAAAAGTGTGTTTTCATTTCTGATGATGTTTTTAATTTTATATAAAATTCTGAAAATAGGCCCACCAAAATCGTCAGCACCAGGCACAAGAAGAGCTTAATCTGGCACTGCAGGAGACAGTCCTGGAACCAAGATAAGAGGGAAGACAGACATGGGTAGCTTTTACTTATGTCTAATGTTTATTTTTAAAGGACTCAAGCCTCTTTGATGTGTATTGCTCTACAGGGCAAGAGGTCTCAACCCTTCTCCCTGCAGCTCACAGCTAGTGATGTCGCGAACCTAAAATTTTCGGTTCGCGAACGGCGGACTCAAACTTCAGGTATTGTTCCCGAACGCGTGAACCGCGCAAACCGCCATTGAATTCAATAGGCAGGCGAACTTTAAAACCTACAAGGACTCTTTCTGGCCACAATAGTGATGGAAAAGTTGTTTCAAGGGTACTAACACCTGGACTGTCGCATGCTAGAGGGGGATCCCTGGCAAAACTCCCATGGAAAATTACATAGTTTATGCAGAGTCTGCTTTAAAAGCCATAATGGGCCTAAATCAACTATCATTCCCAAAGTGGCTGTCTCAAAACATCCCGGACAGAAGATAGATTGATAGATAGGATAGATATACATAGATTGATAGTTAGATAGAATCGATAGAAGAGAAATAGATAGATTTGTTAGATATATAATTACCCTAATAAAGTCTAATAATTAAACATGCGTTCTTGGACCCAACTAGCTTGTGTTAATTAGTACTTTTCTTAGCACTTTAATCCCTGTTCCCCCCCCCCCCCCCCTATCGGGGGTGTTCTATATGGCCTGCCTGTTTACCCTGAAAAAATATAATAATAAGACATGCTGTCTGGTACCTATTTTAATTAGGTTGTTTTTTAAGTACTACCATTCTTAGCACTTTAATCTCTGTAACTCCCCCTATTTGGTGAGGTCTATACGGCCTGGATGATTACCCATACAAAATATAATAATAAGACATCTGCTCTTGGTCTGCGACCCATGATAACTATGTTGTGTTAATTAGTAATGTCCTTCGCATTTTAATAGCTGTTACTCATACTCACCCTATCGGTGGACGTCTATATGGCCTGCATGATTACCCTTACAAAATATAATAACCAAACATATGCTCTGGGACCCATGGTAAGTAGGTTGTGTTAAGTAGTACTGTTCTTTGCAGTTTAATACCTGTTACAACACCAAATGGTGGCAGGTCTATTTGGCCTTAATGATTAGCTGCACCCAAACCCCAAAAAAAGCTGAGTGGTCTTAGACTAACACTTATGGCTAACTCGGTTGTTTCAATTAGTACTATTCTTAGCACTTTCATCCCTGTTATGGGTGGTCTACATGGCCATCATGATTAGCCGAACAAAATACTACAATCCAACCTTTGCTCAGTCTTCATAGGCCCTTCATTGTCTGTATTTTGATAGTACAGTTCTTATTATTTTTATATCTGATACAACACCGAATGGTGGCAGCTCTATATGGCCTGCATGATTAGCCGCACCCAAAACAAAAATAAATCCAAGCGGTCTTGGATTAACACCCATGGCTAACGCTGTTGTTTCAAGTAGTACTATTCTTAGCACTTTCATCTCATCATCCCTGTTACTTCCAGGACTCTCGGTGGTGGTCTACATGGCCATCATGATTAGCCTAACCAAATACTACAATCCAACCTTGGCTCAGTCTTCCTAAGGCCCTTCATTGGCTGTATTTTGGTAGTACTGTTCTTATTAGTTTAATAGCTGATACGACACCGAATGGTGGCAGCTCTATATGGCCTGCATGAATAGCCGCACCCAAAGCCCAAAAAAAGCCAAGCGGTTTTGCACTAACACCCATGGCTAACTCTGTTGTTTCAAGTTCTACTATTCTTAGCTCTTTCATCTCATCCCTGTTACTTCCAGGACTCTCAGTGGTGGTGGTCTACATGGCCATCATGATTAGCCTAACCAAATACTACAATCCAACCTTGGCTCAGTCTTCCTAAGGCCCTTCATTGGCTGTATTTTGGTAGTACTGTTCTTATTAGTTTAATAGCTGATACAACACCGAATGGTGGCAGCTCTATATGGCCTGCATGAATAGCCGCACCCAAAGCCAAAAAAAAGCCAAGCGGTTTTGCACTAACACCCATGGCTAACTCTGTTTCAAGTTCTACTATTCTTAGCTCTTTCATCTCATCCCTGTTACTTCCAGGACTCTCAGTGGTGGTGGTCTACATGGCCATCATGATTACCATCACCAAAATATAACAGGGAACCATGGTAAGCTTACTTCCTTTCGCAAAATCGAGTATAACAGTTGCAGGCAGAGGTTCTGACCCTGCATTATGGCTCCACCCTCTCTAAAAGAGGCATGCGTTACAGAGTCTGTGGGCATGTATGCAAAGAGCTGGCCTGCCTAAAAAGAGGAGCAAGGCTGTACAGGTTGTTCTCCTTCAGACGTTTTATACGCTGTCCCACGGCCACGACCCTCAACAACCACAACAGAATGAAACACCACATATGCCATCCTTTTGAACAACAGAGTACAGGTATGGCATTGATTTTAGTTACACGGCGATATTTATTATGAACCGTGAAATTGAAAACAAAAACATGATTGGACACCCAGTACAGTACAGGTCATTCTCCTTCGGCCTTTTTAGAATAGTTTTCCGGACCCCCGACAAAAACAACAGCAGGAAAGAGGACATATGGCATCCTTTTGAACAATAGATGACAGGTAAGGCATAGATTTTACAAAGCCATAGATAATTTTTTTGCAACTGTGAAATAAAAAAAAACATTGATTGGACACCCAGAACACTTCTTTATCCTTAGGCCTTTTTATAAGAGGCTCCCAGAGCCTCAACTGAAACAACAGCATGAAAGAGGACATATGGCATCCTTGTGAACAATTGATTACAGTTAAGGCATTGATTTTAGAATCCCAGAGATCATTTATATGACCCGGGAAATAGAAAAAAACATTGATTAGACACCCAGTACACTTATTTATCCTCAGGCCTTTTTAATAAGAGGGTCCCGGAGCCTCAACCGAAACAACAGCATGAAAGAGGACATATGTCATCCTTTTGAATAATAGATTACAGGAAAGGCATTGATTTTAGAATCCCAGAGATCATTTATATGACCCGGGAAATAGAAAAAAACATTGATTAGACACCCAGTACACTTATTTATCCTCAGGCCTTTTTAATAAGAGGGTCCCGGAGCCTCAACCGAAACAACAGCATGAAAGAGGACATATGTCATCCTTTTGAATAATAGATTACAGGAAAGGCATTGATTTTAGAAAGCCACAGATCATTATTTGCAACCGGGAAATAGAAAAAAACATTGTTTAGACACCCAGTACACTTATTTATCCTTAGGCCTTTTTAATAAGAGGGTCCCGGAGCCTCAACAGAAACAACAGCATGAAAGAGGACATATGTCATCCTTTTGAATAATAGATTACAGGAAAGGCATTGATTTTAGAATCACAGAGATCATTTATATGACCCGGGAAATAGAAAAAATCATTGATTAGACACCCAGTACACTTATTTATTCTTAGGCCTTTTTAATAAGAGTGTCCCAGAGCCTCAACCGAAACAACAGCATGAAAGAGGAGATATGTCATCCTTTTGAATAATAGATTACAGGAAAGGCATTGATTTTAGAATCCCAGAGCTCATTTATATGACCCGGGAAATAGAAAACAACATTGATTAGACACCCAGTACACTTATTTATTCTTAGTCCTTTTTAATAAGAGGGTCCCGGAGCCTCAACCGAAACAACAGCATGAAAGAGGAGATATGTCATCCTTTTGAATAATAGATTACAGGAAAGGCATTGATTTTAGAATCCCAGAGATCATTTATATGACCCAGGAAATAGACAAAAACATTGATTAGACACCCAGTACACTCATTTATCCTCAGGCCTTTTTAATAAGAGGGTCCGGAGCCTCAACCGAAACAACAGCATGAAAGAGGACATATGTCATCCTTTTGAATAATAGATTACATGAAAGGCATTGATTTTAGAATCACAGAGATCATTTATATGACCCGGGAAATAGAAAAAATCATTGATTAGACACCCAGTACACTTATTTATTCTCAGGCCTTTTTAATAAGAGGGTCCCGGAGCCTCAACTGAAACAACAGCATGAAAGAGGACATATGTCATCCTTTTGAATAATAGATTACAGGAAAGGCATTGATTTTAGAATCCCAGAGCTCATTTATATGACCCGGGAAATAGAAAAAAACATTGATTAGACACCCAGTACACTTAATTATTCTTAGGCCTTTTTAATAAGAGGGTCCCGGAGCCTCAACCGAAACAACAGCATGAAAGAGGAGATATGTCATCCTTTTGAATAATAGATTACAGTAAAGGCATTGATTTTAGAATCCCAGAGATCATTTATATGACCCGGGAAATAGAAAAAAAACATTGATTAGACACCCAGTACACTCATTTATCCTCAGGCCTTTTTAATAAGAGGGTCCCAGAGCCTCAACCGAAACAACAGTATGAAAGAGGAGATATGTCATCCTTTTGAATAATAGATTACAGGAAAGGCATTGATTTTAGAATCCCAGAGCTCATTTATATGACCCGGGAAATAGAAAAAAACATTGATTAGACACCCGTTACACTTATTTATCCTCAGGCCTTTTTAATAAGAGGGTCCTGGAGCCTCAACCGAAACAACAGCATGAAAGAGGAGATATGTCATCCTTTTGAATAATAGATTACAGGAAAGGCATTGATTTTAGAATCACAGAGATCATTTATATGACCCGGGAAATAGAAAAAATCATTGATTCGACACCCAGTACACTTATTTATTCTCAGGCCTTTTTAACAAGAGGGTCCCGGAGCCTCAACCGAAACAACAGCATGAAAGAGGACATATGTCATCCTTTTGAATAATAGATTACAGGAAAGGCATTGATTTTAGAATTCCAGAGATCATTTATATGACCCGGGAAATAGAAAAAAACATTGATTAGACACCCGTTACACTTATTTATCCTCAGGCCTTTTTAATAAGAGGGTCCTGGAGCCTCAACCGAAACAACAGCATGAAAGAGGACATATGTCATCCTTTTGAATAATAGATTACAGGAAAGGCATTGATTTTAGAATCCCAGAGATCATTTATATGACCCGGGAAATAGAAAAAAACATTGATTAGACACCCAGTACACTTATTTATCCATAGGCCTTTTTAGCAGAGGCTCCAGGACCCTCAACAAAAACAAGAGCAGGGAGGTGGGCATAGGAGTACAATGTAGTGTGACAATAATAATGTGAAGGGGAAGATTGCGGAGTTGTAGCATTTTAATTTTGTTATCGTGGGAAGTACTTGCAATGACCTTGCTCTGGTGAATCCATATTGCAAATGTGTTTTTTAAGGCACTGTTTGTCTATTTTTTGAATATCAGCATTTGGTAATTGAAGCTCAACTTAAGGCTGGTGAGAACCGACCTTTCTTCTGGCTGTTTGCAAATGTTGTGGCTCTGGACAAACATGTGAATATGGGGCCATCAGCCATATTCTGCACGCAACCCCTTTGATGATTGACGATAAACATTTGTCACCTGCAATCAGAGCCCATTACTTCTGTCTAAATCATCTTCCTGGTATGGACAGGCCACTGTTTCCCACAGCAAGTTCAAAGCTTGAACTACAAGATTGTCTTGAGTATGGTAGGAAACCAAAGTTTATTTAATTCTGTACTATCACCACAAAAGCTGAATTTCTTGAACCAAGGAAAATGCAAGCAATTTCATGTGCTTATGGATGACAAGGACGTCCTGTCCTGTGGTGCACAGAGATGGAGAAGATTTTGGGCCTCCCTGTACACTACCCAGATGTCTCCAACATCACCAGAAACACAAGACAGCGACTCTTGGGAAGTTCCTGGAGTGTTCCGGTAGCCATCTCTTTGCGCCCCGAAAGGAATACTTTATCAGTGTTTTTGTATACATCCGACAACAGCTTCGGAGACTGTGGTGACGCACATGTTATTTACTGTTGTTCCAGCTGTGGCAATATCAATTGGCATTAAAAAGGTAAGATTTGGGGGGGGCGGAGCCTATAGCTGTTGCGGTAGGACGTGTGTTTTAGGAGCTCCAGGTCTTACAAGTTACTTTGAAGTTCGTTTTCAACCTTAATTTTCTTTTTGGGATTTATAGTCACACTTTCTGGGGCTATCCAAGAGGAGCCTGGTAAAAGCAGTAGTAGTCACCCCTTATATCAATGGGTATGGAGACATGTTTTTTGCCTTTCCAACACCCCTGAATGAAAAAAAAAAAAAAAGGTTAGATTTGGACTAGTGACGCACATTTTATGCACGCTGTGGCAATTGCAATTTGCAATAAAAATAATCTGCTAACAACAACCACTACCTACGACCACACCTGACTCCTGAAGTCATGCTTCAGTTATTAACTCAAGTTAAATTATTATTTTTTTATTTTTTATTATGCTCAGCAGATTCAAAACATACCATTCTTCAATCTTCTAGTCATATCACACGACATGTAAAAATGCTGCATGGAAAATGGCAGTGTGCAAAGTCATAATCTTAGTGAACCTATAAGTGCATTACATTTTCTAAAATAAACAAAAATTCCAAGAAAAAAAAAAAAAAAAAAAAAAGGAAAGAGGACATATGGCATCCTTTTGAACCATAGATTACATTTAAGGCATTGATTTGAGAAACCCAGAGATAATTTGTTGCAACCGGGAAATCTAAAAAAAAACTGGATTAGACACCCAGTACACTTATTTATCCTTAGGCCTTATTAGCAGAGGCTCCAGGACCCTCAACAAAACCAGCAGCAGTAAAGAGGACATATGGCATCCTTTAGAAAAATAGATTTCTGGAAAGGCATTGATTTTAGAAACACAGAGATCATTAGTTGCAACCGTGAAATAGAAAAAAAAATAGATTATACACCCAGTACACTTCTTTATCCTTAGGCCTTTTTAGCAGAGGCTCCAGGACCCTCCACAAAACCAGCAGCATGAAAGAGGACATATGGCATCCTTTTGAAAATTAGATTACATGAAAGGCATTGATTTTAGAAACACAGAGATCATTAGTTGCAACCGTGAAATCTAAAAAAACATAGATTATACACCCAGTACACTTCTTTATCCTTAGGCCTTTTTATCAGAGGCTCCCGGAGCCTCACCAGAAACAACAGCATGAAAGAGGACATATGGCATCCTTGTGACTAATAGATTACAGGAAAGGCATTGATTTTAGAAACCCTGGGATAATTTGTTGCAACCGTGAAATCTAAAAAAAGATTGATTAGACACCCAGTACACTTATTTATCCTTAGGTCTTTTTTTAGCAGAGGCTCCAGGACCCTCCACAAAACCAGCAGCAGGAAAGAGGACATATGTCATCCTTTTGAAAATTAGATTACAGGCATTGATTTTAGAAACCCGGAGATAATATGTTGCAACCGGGAATTTGAATCAAACAAATAATTCGATGGACACCCAGTACACTTCTTTCTCCTTCGGCATTTTTATAAGAGGGTCCAGGACCCTCAAAAAAAAGACCAGCAGGAAAGAGGACGTATGGCATCCTTTTGAACAATAGAGTACAGGTACAGCATTGATTTTACAAACCCAGAGATAATTTTTGGCAAATGTGAAATAGAAAAAAAAATTTAGTGGACACCCAGTACACCTCTTTCTCCTTAGTCCTTTTTATAAGAGGGTCCAGGACCCTCAAACAAAATACCAGCAGGAAAGAGAACATATGGCACCCTTTGAACAATAGAGTACTGGTACGGCATTGATTTTAGAAACCCACAGATAATTTTTTTGAAAAGTGAAATAGCCCCAAAAACCATGCTTGGACTCCCACTCCAGGTCGTTCTCCCTCAGCTTTTTTATAAGAGGGTCCAGCACCCTCAACAGAAACTACTGCAGGAAACACCACCACATATGCCATCCTTTTGCACAAGCGAGTACAGGTATGGCATCCATTTTAGAAACCCAGAGATAATTGAGAGGAACCAGGAACATTTTTCTAAAAATTTGATGGGCCACCCATTACAGGTCGTTCTCCTTCAGCCTTTTTATACCATGGGCCACGACCCTCAACAGGCACAACAGCATGAAACACCACATATGCCACCCTTTTGCACAATAGAGTACAGGTATGGCATAGATGGAACACAGAGATAATTTAGAGCAACCAAGAGACGGATAAAGATGCTTGGTCGGTCCTCCTCCTTCAAATTTGTGGCATTTTGCGTTCAATTTAATGGTCCACCAGATATAAGTGGTTTGCTAATGCTAAGTTGTACAATTCGTAACAGTTTAATCACTATTGTTATGTGCCTTATTTTTTTTATTTGAGTTTTGTACCCACAGAGCTGCAGTAGAGGCCAGAAAAATTAGGAATGTACAAATGACTGAAAAATTTGGGTATTGTTGTAGCAACTGCTGTAGCAGCGGCCAGAAAAATTGATGTTTGTAAAAAATTTAACAAGTGCCCTAAAAGCTTGTGGCTTGAACACTAGTTGTTGGCGGATAAGTCAAGCAAGTCCTCCGGCTTTATAACAAAAAAAAAAGGCCAGCCTGTGTACCAGTTGTTGCCCAAGCCAGCTCATCTCATCATCAGGCCTTTTTTATTCAAATGTATCGCCCAATGTCAGTCCCTTCGGGATCCAGCCCTCATTCATTTTTATAAAAGTGAGATAGTTAAGGCTTTTTTGACCTAGGCGACTTCTCTTCTCAGTGACAAAACCTCCTGCTGCACTGAAAGTCCTTTTGGACAGGACACTTGAAGCGGGGCAGGCCAGAAGTTCCATTGCAAATTGGGATAGCTCAGGCCACAAGTCCAGCCTGCACACCCAGTTGTCAAGGGGTCCATCGCTCCTGAGAGTGTCGAGATCCGCAGTTAAAGCTAGGTAGTCTGCTACCTGTCAGTTGAGTCTTTCTCTAAGGCTGGATCCCGAAAGGCTCTGATGGTGCATGGGAGTTAAAAAGGTACGCATGTCCTCCATCAACAAGACGTCAGGAAAGCATCCGGTCCTTGCCGCCGTGGTCGTGGGAGGAGGAGGAGGAGGATTAATTTAATCTCTTCCCCTGTTACATTCCCGTGGTGCTGTGACATCACCCTTATACGCTGTGTAAAGCATAGTTTTTAATTTATTAGGAAAATGCTCCATCCTTTCCGACTTGCGGGAATTTGGTAACATTTCAGGCACTTTATGCTTATACCGGGGGTCGAGGAGCATGGACACCCAGTACAGGTCGTTCTCCTTCAGCTTTTTTATACGAGGTTCCCTCAACAGGCACGGCAGCATGAAAGAACCCATTTGAACAATGTTGGATGCCGAGCTAATCATGTCCCGTTCCTCCTCCTCACTGATCTCACTGATGGTATCTTCTTCCCCCCAGCCACGTACAACACCACGGGTACCAGAGAGGTGACAACAGCGAGCACCCTGGGATGCCTGTTGTGCTTGGTCTTCCTCCTCCTCCTCCTCAAACCACATTCCTCCTCTGACTCCTCTTCCTCACAATCCTCTTCCTGCGTTGCCGCAGGTCCAGCAAGCGATGCTGATTCGGCTGTTTGTGGGGGTGATGGACACCACAACTCTCCCGCTTCCTCTTCACGCTCATCTACTGCCTGATCCAGCACTCTTTGCAGGGCACGCTCCAGGAAGAAAACAAATGGTATGATGTCGCTGATGGTGCCTTCGGTGCGACTGACAAGGTTTGTCACCTCCTCAAAAGGACGCATGAGTCTACAGGCATTGCTCATGAGCATCCAGTAATTTGGGAAAAATATCCTCAGCTCCCCAGAGGCTGGCCTAGCACCCCGGTCAAACAAATACTCATTAACAGCTTTTTCTTGTTGGAGCACGCGGTCAAACATTAGGAGTGTTGAATTCCACCGTGTCAGGCTGTCGCAAATCAAGCGCCTCACTGGCAGGTTGTTTCGGCGCTGGATATCAGACAAGTGCGCCATGGCCGTGTAGGAACGCCTGAAATGGCCACACACCTTCCTGGCCTGCTTCAGAACGTCCTGTAAGCCTGGGTACTTGTACAATTAGATTACACACATGTGCCATGCACGGCACATGTGTCAACTTGCCCAATTTCAATGCCGCAACCAAATTACTTCCATTGTCAGAAACAACCTTGCCAATCTACTGTTGGTGCGGAGTCAGCCACTGATCCACCTGTGCGTTCAAGGTGGTCAAGAGTGCTGGTGCGGTGTGACTCTCCGCTTTCAGGCAAGTCAATCCCAAGACGGCGTGACACTGCCGTACCCGGGATGTAGCATAGTACCTGGGGAGCTGGGGGGATGCCATAGATGTGGAGCAAGACGCAGAAGTTGAAGAGGACTCAGCCGAGGAAGAGGTTATGGAAGAGGATGGAGTAGGAGGAGTAGAGGAGGTAGCAGCAGGCCTGCCTGCAAGTCGTGGTGGTGTCACCAACTCTTCTGCAGAGCCACGCATTCCATGCTTGTCAGAAGTCAGCAGGTTTACCCAATGCGCAGTGTAGGTGATATACCTGCCCTGACCATGCTTTGCAGACCAGCTATCCGTGGTCATATGGACCCTTGCCCCAACGCTGTGTGCCAGACATGCCATAACTTCCTTTCTCACAACAGAGTACAGGTTTGGGATTGCCTTTTGTGAAAAGAAATTTCCGCCAGGTACCTTCCACTGCAGTGTCCCAATAGATACAAATTTTTTGAAAGCATCAGACTCCACCAGCTTGTATGGTAAAAGCTGGCGGGCTAAGAGTTCAGACAAGCCAGCTGTCAGACGCCGGGCAAGGGGGTGACTTTGAGAAATTGGCTTCTTACGCTCAAACATGTCCTTGACAGACACCTGACTGTGGGCAGATGACCAGGAACTGCTACGTAAGAGAGACTGAGTGGAGGATGGTTGAGAGGGGGCAAGGAGGACAGCACTGGTTGACGTGGCTGAAGATGATGGAGCAGGAGGAGGAGGGCGGCTTTCACTTTGTGTGCTGCTTCTACTCATGTGTTCTTCCCATCGGCCTTTGTGATGGGAGACCATGTGCCTTCGCAAAGCAGTTGTACCTAGGTGGCTGTTGGACTTCCCACGACTCAGTTTCTTTTGGCACAGGTTGCAAATGGCATCGATGTTGTCAGAGGCAGACACACAAAAAAAATGCCACACTGCTGAGCTCTGTGATGACGGCATTCTAGTGGTGGTAACAGCATGCGTTGATGGGCGTCGGCGTGCTGTCTGGCTGACCCCTGGTGACGATGCATGCTGTCTGACTGTGCCACTAGCTCCTTGAGACTTCCTCCCCGTGCTTCCAAATCGTCTCCTCCTCCTCCTCCTCTCTGTCTCCCCATCTGAACTTTCCCCCTCTTCTTCTTCTCTTCTAGCATCCACCGACACATCATCATCAACCGCTTCACTTGTATCTGAAACATCAAGAAAGGAAGCTGCAGCGGGTACAACATCATCATCCTCATCACACCGTACCTCCATGTCGGTAATGCTGCCTGACTGAGACTGATCACTATTATCTACATCCTCTGTCAATGATGGTTGCGCATCACTCATTTCTTCCAAATGATGTGTCAATAACTCCTGTGACAGATCAAGTGAAGCGGCTGTGGTGCTAGTGTTGGTGGTGGCGACAGGCGGGGAAGTGGCACTGGTCACTTGAGACCTGCCCAAAGCACAGCTGGACTTAGATGGTGCGTCAAGGTTAGGAGGACTAGCAGCGGAAGCTGAAGAAGATTGGGTGTCCTGTGTTAGCCATTCAACTAGGTCCTCCTCAGAAGTTTTCGCGTCCCCCCTGGCACCCGGCGTCTGAACAATGTGCATATTTGTAGGGTCTAAAGGAATCACAGCACCACGACCACAACCACGGAACCTGCGGGGTGGCCTGCCTCTGTCTGTCATGTTTTTTTAAATGGACACTAACAATACTATTACACCAATTGAGTGGTGGCACCGTGAAAGTGGGCACAGTATACGCTGTGAGACTGACAACAACCAAAAAGACAGATGTTTTAAAAATCACAAATTGTTAATTTTTTAAAATATTACAAGTACTGTGGCAACAAATATGATTGTTTGGCACTAGTTGGCAAATGGGCCTGTCTGGCACACATGCTGGGAGAAAGGAAACTGCAATTCAAAGGCATTAGGAGACTGAAGAATCACAGTCAAAACAGTTATGATTAACAAAAATTCCAATCCTGTTACAATAAATATGAGTAGTGGCACTAATTGGCTAGTTGGGACTGGCACACAGGCAGGCAGGCAGGAGGAAAATGCAATTCAAGGGCACTAGTAGACTGCAGATTGACAGTCAAAACAGTGATGATTGACAAATTTTGCAATACTGTTAAAAGAAATATGATTGCTGGCACTAATTGGATAGTTGGGCCTGGCACACAGGCTGGCAGGCAGTAGAAAAGTGCAATTCAATGGCACGAGCAAACTGAGGATTAAGATCAACAATCAAAATTTGTTTAATTTTAATTAGTAACTATACTGTAGACAACAATTATGATTGGTGTAAATAGTTGGCAAGATGGCGTGGCACAAAAGGCTGGCAGGCAGGAGGTAAATGCAATTCAAGGACACTAGGAGACTGATTACTGACAGTCAAAACAGTGATGATTGACAATTTTCGCAATACAGTTAAAAGAAATATGATTTCTGGCAATAATTGGCTAGGTGGGCCGGGCACACAGCAGGCTGCAAGGCAGGAGGAAAGTGCTATTCACTGACACCAGCAAACTGAGGATTCACAACAACTATTAACAAAAATTTTAATTTTTAATTACTAAGAATACTGTCACAACAAATATGATTGGTGTAAATATTTTTCAAGTAGGCCTTGCACACAGGCTTGGAAGGCAGTAGAAAAGTGCAATTCTAAGGCACGAGCAAACTCAGGATTAAGATCATCAACAATCAAGAATTTTTTAATTTTAATAAGTAACTATACTGTGATCAAAAATTATGATTGGTGTAAATAGTTGGCAAGACGGCCTGGCACAAAAGGCTGGCAGGCAGGAGGTAGATGCAATTCAAGGACACTAGGAGACTGATTACTGACAGTCAAAACAGTGATGATTGACAATTTTTGCAATACTGTTAACAGAATTATGATTGCTGGCAACAATTGGCTAGGTGGGCCTGGTCACAGCAGGCTGCAAGGCAGGAGGAAAGTGCAATTCAATGGCACCAGCAAACTGAGGATTCACAACAACTATTACCAAAAATTTTAATTTTTAATTATTAGAATACTGTCACAACAAATATGATTGGTGTAAATATTTTTCAAGTAGGCCTGGCACAAAGGCTTGGAAGGCTGTAGAAAAGTGCAATTCTAGGGCACAAGCAAACTGAGGATTAAGATCATCAACAATCAAGAATTTTTTATTTTAATTAGTAACTATACTGTGACCAAAAATTATGATTGGTGTAAATAGTTGGCAAGACGGCCTGGCACAAAAGGATGGCAGGCAGGAGGTAGATGCAATTCAAGGACACTAGGAGACTGATTACTGACAGTCAAAACAGTGATGATTGACAATTTTTGCAATACTGTTAAAAGAAATATGATTGCTGGCAACAAATGGCTAGGTGGGCCTGGCTCACAGCAGGCTGCAAGGCAGGAGGAAAGTGCTATTCAATGGCACCAGCAAACTGAGGATTCACAACAACTATTAACAAAAATTTTAATTTTTAATTATTAAGAATACTGTCGCAACAAATATGATTGGTGTAAATATTTTTCAAGTAGGCCTGGCACACAGGCTTGGAAGGCTGTAGAAAAGTGCAATTCTAGGGCACGAGCAAACTGAGGATTAAGATCATCAACAATCAAGAATTTTTTAATTTTAATTAGTAACTATACTGTGACCAAAAATTATGATTGGTGTAAATAGTTGGCAAGACGGCCTGGCACAAAAGGATGGCAGGCAGGAGGTAGATGCAATTCAAGGACACTAGGAGACTGATTACTGACAGTCTAAACAGTGATGATTGACAATTTTTGCAATACTGTTAAAAGAAATATGATTGCTGGCAACAAATGGCTAGGTGGGCCTGGCTCACAGCAGGCTGCAAGGCAGGAGGAAAGTGCGATTCAATGGCACCAGCAAACTGAGGATTCACAACAACTATTGACAAAAATGTATGATTGGTGTAAATAGTTGGCAAGACGGCCTGGCACAAAAGGCTGGCAGGCAGGAGGTAGATGCAATTCAAGGACACTAGGAGACTGATTACTGACAGTCAAAACAGTGATTTAATTAGTAACTATACTGTCTGTGACAACAATTATGATTGGTGTAAATAGTTGGCTAGACGGCCTGGCACAAAAGGCTGGCAGTGGCAGGCAGGAGGTAAATGCAATTCAATGGCACTAGGAGACTGAATATTTGCAGTCCAAAAAATTATGATTTTTATTTTTTTATATACTGTTACAAGAATTGTGATTGGTGCCACTAATTGGCTAGTTGGGCCTGGCACACAGGCTGGCAGATATGAGTCGTGGATGGTAGGTAGGGCAGCAATTTAACACAGTATGCTGTGTAAGTGACAAAAACACAGGCCTGATAGAAAATTAAGTTACATTACACTAGCAAAATATTTAAAATTTTTAGATTTTAGGGGCGGAGTCTGGCCACCATCCGAGATGGCTGCTAATTAATAGAGCTCTGTAGTCCCTTGTGAAGTATCGCTTAAAAACTAACTGGCCCATCATCATTCTAAGCCATCACTAGTCTAAATACTGATCTCATAGCCCTTGGGAGTCAAAAACTGTCACCTTTGGAAGGAGGGGGTGAGTGTTGCCCCTTGCTTACTCAGAAGTAAACGGACCCGCCTAACGAGCACCGGACCTGACCGTGGAGCAGGCAGCTACACAGACCCCAAGTACATACACATCAGGAGAGCACCACGGACTCTGCTGCGGGGGAAATACCTGCCCTAGATCCCTGAAGTGACTCGGGGCATCAGCGGGTGAGCCGCGCAACTCCTCTTCTATCAGCGGTGATAAGGCCGCGACCGCGTGGCCTCAGGAACAGAGCGGGGTGTGCGGCTTGTGTACCACTGACACTTAGAACCCTCAGTTCACCGGGATCATCAGCTAGACCACACGCCAGGGAGATCAGGCTTCCTGCTTGCGAGGGGATCCTGCGGCCTAGAGAGGAGATCGTTAGCGGAGTGGGGGTGAGTTTGGCCCCTGGCCTGTGTATTGATAATTAGCTGTGGGTTGCAGTCGCATCTCTGCCCTGCCTTGAAAACTGGGACACAGACTTAGGTTGGGGCATACAATTGGACTTATTGGCACTTGAAACAGAGAAATTGATTGCCCCCACACAAATAGATACACAGGGAAGCCCATAAAAAGAATCAGTGGAGAAAAGGAGGGTAGGCCCTAAATGAACCCCATACACTAATATAATTAATTGAACAGGCTCACAGACATTCTGCGTGTAGCAGATAAGTGCAGACAAGCAAACTCCTGCAGCTTCATTTAAACCTTGTGCAATATAAAGAATTTACTTTATGGCCATAGGAAATTCTGTATGTGAAAACTGAGGCCTCATATCTGCAATGTCTAGCAAAAGAAACACTAAACCTCCCAAAAGCTCACAGCCTTCTATAATGGAGAACTACCTGATACCTGCTGACCCTGCTCAATCATCTAATAAATCAGCCCAGGACCCACAAGGCCCATTGATAGCGGCCCAGGCCCATGAGCACAGACCCAGCATGAATCCACACAGTTATCTCACAAAGGATGACAATTCTCACTTATCCTCCAAAGAGGATATTAAAAGTGCCATGCAGGATTTTAAAAGCATGTTTGGGGAACTCAAAAGGGACATAGGGGCCTTAAATCACCTGGTCATACAGGTAGAAGAAAAACAGGAATCACTCAATTCGGATGTGCAGCACCAAGCTAGTCTCCTGCAAGCACAAGAAGGAACGGTTCAGACTCTTATGGACCGTATAGAAGACTTGGAAAACTGGAGTAGGAGGAGCAATCTGCGTCTTCGTGGAGTGCCAGAGATGGTTGATCCCCCAGAACTACAACAATACATTCAAGAGTTTATCAGGCACTTGAAAAACAATTCCACAGCACAGGATATACAAATAGAGCGAGCACATAGGGCCTTGTGCCCAAAACCGCCAAATAGGGCCCCTCCTAGGGACATAATAATCAAATTTTTATCATTCCGGGACAAAGAAGAAGTACTCAAACTGGCAAGAACAAGGCACCCAATCACCTTCAGAGGCACAGAAGTGCAAGTGTACTCGGACTTATGTCCCACAACTTTGCAGAAGCGGAGAGACATGAGATATATTACCTCAGTATTGAAGGATAAAAAGATCACATACAGGTGGGGGTTCCCCACATGCCTGATCGCTACAAAAAATAATGTCTCATACACCCTCAGATGTCCGGATGACCTTCCTGGCTTCAGCCAGGCCTTGGGCCTAGTTATTGAACCCCCACGTCACGAGGACTCTGCACGCAGAGCTTCTGTCGACATGGACAATGGAGATGCCCAGTAACACCATGGGTGAAATAAATAGATAAAAAACCCATGAGCTTGTATGCTATTTTTCTCTCTCCCTATTCTAGGGTGCCCCTGTTGGACTTGTTAAAACATTGACACCTATTGGACTTATGTCTAATTCCTTATGCTCTTCTGAAGAACTTTCAGGTCGTATCTAACATGTTATCTTAATGCTGTTTGAATTACTTGTATGTCATGTTTTTTAAATATGTTCATAGAAGATGTCGCCTTACTTTAATAACTGTAGCTATTATACTGAGATAGAGTTCCTGCACGCTTTCTGTTTGCGCACCCCCACATACGCCCCCGAGTTATTTACCATTATTTCAATTTTTACTGCTGCAATGTTGATGTATAAACCTGCTTATATATGGGGATAGGGGACTTAATAACACACAAAAGGTTAACCCTAGACCAATAGCATTATATAACCTTGACAGACAGCCTGAAGAGGATTAAGCTGACAACTACCTAAATCCTCCAATACAGGAAACAGCAAAATACGCTGAAGTTGGCTATTACTAAATACCTAAAACACATAGTGGCTAATATATCATGATGCATTGACCTAACCAACACTTCAACAAAATGACTGTAAGAGACAACTCAGAACTAACTAGCTGTAGGATAGAACGGCAATGCAAGTTATGTAGGGTTCTTAATATTACTGTTTAATTTGCTTGTGTGTTTTGTTATTAATATGATCACAGAAGGAACCGCCTTAGTTTGATAGTAAAGTAAATATTATACTGTCATAGCATTCCTGCATGCTTTTTGTTTGCCCGACTCCTCATACATGCTTAGATTATTTATCAATATTTAAATTTTTACCATAGTAAGGATTATGTGTAAGCCTGCGCAGGTGAGGGGATAAGGGATTTAATGACACGCAAGAGGAAAGCACCAATTCAATAGCATTGTAGGAACTGGACAGGCAGCCTGAAGAGATTTACGCTGACAGCTACTTGAATTCCCCAATATAGGGAACAGCAAAATGAACAGGAGTTGGTTCTTATTAGTTACTCACAACACATAATGCCCAATAGGCAATACTGCATTGACCACACCTACCCTTACAAGAATAGTCACAGGATATTCCCCTTCCCTTTTTTTTTTTTTTTCTTCTCCTCATAACCAACACACTAACAGACTGACTGTAAGGGACAATCCAGATACTTACTAGTAATGAGATAAGACGGCAGCACAGTTACATAGGGTTCTTCTACAGATAACCTCATTGCTCACAGCACAGGGAGAGTGCTTTAATAACTTTAACTAGAAACTAAGGGTCAGTTAGGTTTCTACGAATTTTGTTAAATGTTTATATTTACATGCGATACACACAGGGACAACTACCCCTGAGATATTTAAGTAGTTGTTATAGTATTTGTTAACGTTTGAGCTGTTATTGATTGTTTCTGTTGCTCTCAAATTTGTTGTACAGTTCGCAATAAGCAATACTTAATAATTGTTGTACTAGTCTTGCTAGGCAAGACATTCCTCTTTTTCTCTCTTCTAACCTTTTCTGCCCTACCTCTTGCCCCTCCCCCCCCCCCTTTTTTTTTTTTTCTTACTCTTCCCCCTTCTCCCTCTGCACCTTCTCTACCCGACCTATAACAGGGCTCTTGGGGGATCATGGCGAATCGGAGCACTAGACGTAAATCGCATCCGATAGAACTCCTAACAATTAACGCAAAAGGACTTAATAGCCCCTCCAAACGTGCTATAGTGCTAAGAGACTTATATAGAATGGGTGGGGACATAGTTTTCATACAGGAAACGCATTTTGACGTAGCACACGAACCTAAATGGTACAGCCGACAATACCCCCTGGCCTTTTTTGCATCGGCCTCTAAAAAAAAAAATGGAGTTGGGATCCTCTTTGGTGCAGGGGTACCCTTTCAACTTACAAAGAGTTACAGTGACCCTGAGGGTAGACTCTTAGTACTCACAGCAGGCCCATAACACTAGCCAACATATACTGCCCGAACACCTCTCAGCACCTCTTTCTTCAGAAGGTCTCTAGAAAAGTCCTTGAAATGCAAATGGGAATTGTGTACCTAGGAGGAGACTTTAATGCACCTCTTAGCCCCACTCTTGATACCTCTAATGGTCTCTCCAGTGCCCCGCACAAAACACTTAAGTGGATGTCTGCTTCATTGGCAGACCTGGGGATTCATGACATCTGGCGTACACACCATCCAACGGACAAAAACTTCACTTTCTATTCTCACCCACACCGTAAATACTCCAGGATAGATTATCTATTCATGGACTCCATAGGTTTAACCATCACTAAAACTAGCAAAATATCTTCTATCACATGGTCTGATCATGCCCCAGTGGGTTGTTCCATTCAATGGCCTAACACGCCAATTACTCCCTTTGTGTAGAGACTCGACGATACGCTTCTAGATGACCCTGTCTTTAACACGGACATCAGGAAGTCCTTGACCGAATTCTTCCGCTTAAACGCGAACGAAGAGATAGGTGGTCCCATTATATGGGAAACGCATAAATGCACCGTGAGAGGCCTCCTGATAGAGCGTAAAGCGTGACTTAAAAAAATGCGGAGAGAGCGATATGATAGTCTCTTGAGACAAGTGGAAGATCTAGAACAATATCATAAACAGTCCCCACATGACGAACTGGGACTAACGCGTCTAAATGCAGTTAGGAAGGATCTCCTGCAGTTCTTACAAGAGGATGATCAAAAGCAAGCCCTTCAGCTGAGACAGCTGTACTACGAACAAGGCGATAAGCCTGGGAGATTGCTCGCCAGGGCAATAGCCAGGAAAAGAGTAAAGACCTACGTCCATCACATAGTAGATGCAGACGGAAGTACCCGGGTAGATGCAGACTCTATCGCTGCAGGTTTCAGGAGATACTATGAATCTCTATACAACCTGGAAAACCTTGCGGGGGACGGGGAGGCCCTCCCCGCACACCTACGAGAAGATGATGGCATTTGTGACTACCTTCAGGCCGCTGACCTCCCAGTGGTCTCGGAGGAAGATAGGAGGCTCCTAGAGCTTCCAATCACAACAGAGGAGGTTCAGAAAGCTATCAAAGACCTTCCATCGGGCAAGAGCCCTGGACCCGATGGCTTTGGTCTGAAATATTACAAACTCTACTCTGATGTCCTTGTCCCGGAATTGACAAACATGTTTTCGTCACTGTCGGAGTCTCCTGGGCTCCCGAGCTCAATGTTAGCAGCGTATATTGCAGTAATACCCAAGCCTGGGAAGACCCCTGATAGGCCTGAAAATTTCAGGCCTATCTCTCTCCTCAATTCTGATGTGAAAATCTTGGCGAAAGTTATGGCTACGCGCCTGAATAAACTCCTCCCTGAGCTAATCTCGGCTGATCAGGTAGGCTTTGTACCTGCCCGAGAGGCTAGGGACAATACCCTCAAAGTGCAGCAATTAATAACTTATGCCCATATACACAACCTGCTGCTTGCCCTGGTCACAACTGACGCGGAAAAAGCGTTTGATCGGGTTAGCTGGCAGTTTATCCGACTCACGCTGGGCAGATTCGGCTTCGGACCTGGTTTTATCAATGTAGTCATGTCCCTTTACTCGACACCAAATGCGCATGTGAGAGTGAATGGCACCCTCTCTGAGACATTTTTGATCAAGAACGGGACAAGACAGGGGTGTCCCCTGTCGCCTCTCCTGTTCGTCCTCGCGATTGAGGTCCTTGCAAACAAGATTAGGGCCAACTCAGCAGTAAGGGGTCTGAGCGTGGGCGCCACTGAACATAAACTCTCGATGTACGCCAACGATGTCTTGCTAACATTAGCGGATTCGGCCACATCATTAGACGCGGCTCTAGCAGACTTTAGGGAATATGGGACTAGGTCTAACTTTCGCCTCAACCTCCTGAAGTCTGAAATCTTAAACATCACTGAGCCCCCGGACAAATTTGCTATATCAACCGCAAACTGTCCCAAAAGAGTCGCAACACACAGTATCAAATACTTAGGTGTTATTGTCACGCCCAGTACCCCTGAAATCATCGACCTCAATTATAAAAAAATCAGCGACGAAATCCTTAGGGATTTATCCAACTGGAAAAAAAAATCAATATCTTGGTTAGGAAGAATAGGAGTGGTCAAGATGAATGCACTACCTAGAATTCTTTATATTATGCAGACCATCCCTGCGGTCTTGGCTTCTCACTATCTTCAACGCATGCAATCAGGTATTGAAAATTATATTTGGAATGGAACCAGGCCTAGGGTTCGAAAGTCCACAATATATATGCCAAAGGAGAGAGGCGGACTGGGAGTTCCGCTCTTAAGGGAGTATCAAAGAGCAATATTCCTTCAGAGGATAGTGGAGTGGTGTCGAAACTCCCACGATAAACTATGGATACAAATTGACAATGATATCTCACAACGTGGCAACACTGAGGCCTTGGCCTGGATATCTGCTCGGAAACCGCCCAGTCTCGCTCTCTTTATATCCAATGATTAACGACACCCTGAAAGTGTGGGACAGGGTCCTAGACGAAGGCACCTTTGTGTCCACCCGCATATCACCAAATATCCCTGTTCGGGATAATCCTGACTTGGGATTGGAGCTTCCAAGACGTGCTGTAGGGACAGCTTATACCCTAGCTGAAACTGCTTTTTCTAATGTTCTGTTGAATAATAAGCTCAAAACACACGAGGAGCTAGTTGAGTGGGACCAGGTGACTTTTGCGTCCTGGTACAGGATGGCACAAGTCACACATTTTTTAACACCTGTAGAGATCGAGAAGCGCTGGCTAGACGCAGAACACCTTATGAAGCGCTGTGTACCATGCAACAGACACCGACTCACTTAATCTCTCACCTCTATCAGCTCCTGCTGAATAAGGGTGGTACCGCCCTTCCGTCGTATGCTTCCCTATGGCAAGCAGAGTTGGGGGTGGATATTTCCACTGAGGAGTGGCTGAAGATCTTTAAAAAGATCAAGAAGGCCTCTGTTTCAGCGAGAACACTGGAAATGCACTATAAGCTACTTAGCAGGTGGTACCTAACACCTCAACGATTACGGAAGATTTACTCTAACACTGACGGAAGGTGCTGGAGGGGCTGCGGAGAGGAGGGATCTCTTCTTCACATATGGTGGCACTGCCCACGAATAAGGCCATTTGGGAAGAGGTGCTGGGAGAAATGGGCAAAATTCTCGGACTCATCATACCCCCCAAACCTACATACTTGATCTCTCACGAATTGCCTAAATTGGTGGGAGTGGATAGGCACATACTCTTCCTTATAATGTTGGGAGGCGCGAAGGGGCTCATTCCGGCACACTGGAAATCTCCTCAGGTCCCGACTGTGCAGGAATGGAAACACAAAGTGGGAGACCTGCTCAAGCTGGAGCGTTACCACTTCCTTAAAACTGGAAAGCTTGCCACCCATGAGATGATGACATTAACTTGGGAGGGTAAAAAACTTTGACCGCCATTCATACAACCCTGAAACTACATCCAGAAACAGAGAAAAGAAAGGAAAGGAAAAACCCCTATGCAATTTCCCTCCACTCTCCTCCCTTATACCCCCCTCCCCCCACCCCCTTTTTTTTTTTTTTTTTTTTTTCTCTTCTCTCCTCTACTCGCTTTCATCTCTCTAATGTGACTTTCTTTACCTACTGTAACATTATACCCCTTTAAGGGGCGGTTTCCTCAGGTGCATATAAATCACACTGGATACATCACACCAATGCTTGGTATTGATGTATCCAGCCTGGATTAATTTCCTGTGAGCTAATCCCTTTTGCACCTGTGAAGCTAGTTTCTCTCCTGTGGATTCTTGGGAAATTTGCCTGCTTCTCTCTCGCTTCCTGGATCCGGAGCCTGCTACTCTCTCCTGCTCTGTAGTGGACTTTCAGTTCCAGCTGACTACCGGGTGACGTCACTCCCACGAGCCACATCCACTGTGTCTCTCACACGCTGCTCTCAACCTCTGCTGCAGCATCTCTGCCTTGTGCTCTCTCTCCCACAAGCCTCATCAGCTGTGTCTCACACACCCTGCTTCCAGCAGCTGCTGCAGCGTCTCTGCTTAGTGCTCTCTCTCCCAAGCAAAGGATTGTGCCTCTCTGACTGTGAGCTTTTTCTTCAATATTCCTCTGCTTGTTACTTAAATCTCGGTAAGCTGAGTATTTATTTTTTCCAGTTCATATTTTCTAAGCTTTAGCTGCTTATTTTGTTTATTCATTGCAATGAAGGTATTTGTTATTTTTAAAGTCAAGTCTGACTAAATTTGAACTACCATTTGCCAGGGGTAAATAGTTCTACATATTTTCATGACAACTGACTAGTATATTAAAATCATAATAAAATATATGTAAAACCCTAAGCCATGAGTTATTACATATATTTAAAAATGAAACACTCACTCAAGTTTTTATTTGGTAACCATACTTTTAATATATTGGAAAATCTATTCATGACTTATGCTCACAAAAGACTTGTTGAAAGCAGTGTTACTAATGAACTTTCACACACCTGTTACACCTACAAAGAGTCCTGCTGTGACTTTCCCTTTCCTACTAAGAGTTCTGCTCATGTTACTCTGCATGAGCAAAGACGTCAGACCTTGGGATGTCTTTAGCCGCATGACACAAGCGCGCTGAGAACAAACTTGTTTAAATCTGTCTAAATATCTGATGTCAAATTCCTAAGTTTATGTTTTAGCTGATTACGTTATTTATATAATACCATGAGCTGTTAAGCTCATCGAAACAAGCTCAAGACCATGACAATGTTCCCAAAGTTAAGAAGGCAAGAGACAAAGAGAACTTTCGGCATATGCTGTGAGCCTTAAACACACAGCCTGATAGCCAAGCAAATGCTACTAAAAAAAAAAAAAAAGGCACAAAATATAGCCCTAAAAAGGGCTTTTTGGGGTGCTGTGCTTGCAGCAGAGATGAGTGGAGTCCTTCTGGACTGTAAATACACTAGCCTAGCTATGTTTTTCCTATTAATGTCAGGAGCAAAAACACAACACGTCCTCTCATTTAGGCCTAGATTTAGAGTTGGGCGGTAGCCGTGAAAACCAGCGTTAGAGGCTCCTAACGCTGGTTTTTACCGCCCTCTGGTATTTGGAGTCAGTCAGGAAAGGGTCTAACGCTCACTTTGCAGCCGCGACTTTTCCATACCGCAGATCCCCTTACGTCAATTGCGTATCCTATCTTTTCAATGGGATCTTTCTAACGCCGGTATTTAGAGTCGTGGCTGAAGTGAGCGTTAGAAATCTAACGACAAAACTCCAGCCGCAGAAAAAAAACAGGAGTTAAGAGCTTTCTGGGCTAACGCCGGTTTATAAAGCTCTTAACTACTGTGCTCTAAAGTACACTAACACCCATAAACAAAACTACCTATGTACCCCTAAACCTAGGTCCCCCCACATCGCCGCCACTCTATTACATTTTTTAACCCCTAATCTGCCGCTCTGTACACCGCCGCCAGCTAAATTATCCCTATGTACCCCTAATCTGCTGCCCCTAATACCGCCGACCCCTATATTATATTTATTAACCCCTAATCTGACCCCCCAACGTCGCCGCCACCTACCTACACTTATTAACCCCTAATCTGCCGAGCGGACCGCACCGCTACTATAATAAAGTTATTAACCCCTAATCCGCCTCACTCCCGCCTCAATAACCCAATAATAAATAGTATTAACCCCTAATCTGCCCTCCCTAACATCGCCGACACTTAACTTCAAGCATTAACCCCTAATCTGCCGACCGGAGCTCACCGCTATTCTAATACATTTTTTAACCCCTAAAGCTAATTCTAACCCTAACCCTAACACCCCCCTAAGTTAAATATAATTTAAATCTAACGAAATAAATTAACTCTTATTAAATAAATTATTCCTATTTAAAGCTAAATACTTACCTGTAAAATAAACCCTAATATAGCTACAATATAAATTATAATTATATTGTAGCTATTTTAGGATTAATATTTATTTTACAGGCAACTTTGTAATTATATTAACCAGGTACAATAGCTATTAAATAGTTAATAACTATTTAATAGTTACCTAGTTAAAATAATTACAAAATTACCTGTAAAATAAATCCTAACCTAAGTTACAATTAAACCTAACACTACACTATCAATAAATTAATTAAATAAAATACCTACAATTATCTACAATTAAACCTAACACTACACTATCAATAAATTAATTAAATAAAATACCTACAATTATCTACAATTAAACCTAACACTACACTATCAATAAATTAATTAAATACAATACCTACAAATAAATACAATTAAATAAACTAACTAAAGTATAAAAAATAAAAAAGAACTAAGTTACAAAAAATAAAAAAATATTTACAAACATTAGAAAAATATTACAACAACTTTAAACTAATTACACCTACTCTAAGCCCCCTAATAAAATAACAAAGCCCCCCAAAATAAAAAAATGCCCTACCCTATTCTAAATTAAAAAAGTTCAAAGCTCTTTTACCTTACCAGCCCTGAAAAGAGCCCTTTGCGGGGCATGCCCCAAAGAATTCAGCTCTTTTGCCTGTAAAAAAAAAACATACAATACCCCCCCCAACATTACAACCCACCACCCACATACCCCTAATCTAACCCAAACCCCCCTTAAATAAACCTAACACTAAGCCCCTGAAGATCTCCCTACCTTGTCTTCACCTCACCGGGTTCACCGATCGGTCCAGAAAAGGGTCCGAAGTCTTGATCCAAGCGGCGGCTGAAGAACTCCATCATCGGGCTGAAGTCGGAAGTCCATCATCGGGATGAAGTCTTCTATCAAGCCGCATCTTCAATCTTCTTTCTTCCGGAGCGGAGCCATCTTCTTCCCAGCCGACGCGGATCCAACCTCTTCAAGCGACGCCTACTCGCCGAATGACGGTTCCTTTAAATGACGTCATCCAAGATGGCATCCCTCGAATTCCGATTGGCTGATAGGATTCTATCAGCCAATCGGAATTAAGGTAGGAATATTCTGATTGGCTGATGGAATCAGCCAATCAGATTCAAGTTCAATCCGATTGGCTGATCCAATCAGCCAATCAGATTGAGCTCGCATTCTATTGGCTGTTCCGATCAGCCAATAGAATGCGAGCTCAATCTGATTGGCTGATTCCATCAGCCAATCAGAATTTTCCTACCTTAATTCCGATTGGCTGATAGAATCCTATCAGCCAATCGGAATTCGAGGGACGCCATCTTGGATGACGTCATTTAAAGGAACCGTCATTCGGCGAGTAGGCGTCGCTTGAAGAGGTTGGATCCGCGTCGGCTGGGAAGAAGATGGCTCCGCTCCGCTCCGGAAGAAAGAAGATTGAAGATGCGGCTTGATAGAAGACTTCATCCCGATGATGGACTTCCGACTTCAGCCCGATGATGGAGTTCTTCAGCCGCCGCTTGGATCAAGACTTCGGACCCTCTTCTGGACCGATCGGTGAACCCGGTGAGGTGAAGACAAGGTAGGGAGATCTTCAGGGGCTTAGTGTTAGGTTTATTTAAGGGGGGTTTGGGTTAGATTAGGGGTATGTGGGTGGTGGGTTGTAATGTTGGGGGGCGGTATTGTATGGGTTTTTTTACAGGCAAAAGAGCTGAATTATTTGGGGCATGCCCCACAAAAGGTCCTTTTAAGGGCTGGTAAGGTAAAAGAGCTTTGAATTTTTTTAATTTAGAATAGGGTAGGGCATTTTTTTATTTTGGGGGTCTTTGTTATTTTATTAGGGGGCTTAGAGTAGTTGTAATTAGTTTAAAATTGTTGTAATATTTTTCTAATGTTTGTAAATATTTTTTTATTTTTTGTAACTTAGTTCTTTTTTATTTTTTGTACTTTAGTTTTTGTAGGTATTGTATTTAATTAATTTATTGATAGTGTAGTGTTAGGTTTAATTGTAGATAATTGTAGGTATTTTATTTAAATAATTAATTGATAGTGTAGTGTTAGGTTTAATTGTAACTTAGGTTAGGATTTATTTTACAGGTAATTTTGTAATTATTTTAACTAGGTAACTATTAAATAGTTATTAACTATTTAATAGCTATTGTACCTGGTTAATATAATTACAAAGTTGCCTGTAAAATAAATATTAATCCTAAAATAGCTACAATATAATTATAATTTATATTGTAGCTATATTAGGGTTTATTTTACAGGTAAGTATTTAGCTTTAAATAGGAATAAGTTATTTAATAATAGTTAATTTATTTCGTTAGATTTAAATTATATTTAACTTAGGGGGGTATTAGGGTTAGATTTAGCTTTAGGGGTTAAAAAAATGTATTGGAATAGCGGTGAGCTCCGGTCGGCAGATTAGGGGTTAATATTTGAAATTAGGTGTTGGCGATGTTAGGGAGGGCAGATTAGGGGTTAATACTATTTATTATAGGGTTATTGAGGCGGGAGTGAGGCGGATTAGGGGTTAATAACTTTATTATAGTAGCGGTGCGGTTTGGTCGGCAGATTAGGGGTTAATTATTGTAGGTAGGTGGAGGCGACGTTGTGGGGGGCAGATTAGGGGTTAATAAATATAATATAGGGGTCGGCGGTGTTAGGGGCAGTAGATTAGGGGTACATAGGGATAATGTAGGTAGCGGCGGTTTACAGAGCGGCAGATTAGGGGTTAAAAAAAATATGCAGGTGTCAGCGATAGCGGGGGCGGCAGAATAGGGGTTAATAAGTGTAAGGTTAGGGGTGTTTAGATTTGGGGTACATGTTAGAGTGTTAGGTGCAGACGTAGGAAGTGTTTCCCCATAGAAAACAATGGGGCTGCGTTGGGAGCTGAACGCTGCTTTTTTGCAGGTGTTGGGTTTTTTTTCAGCTCAAATGGCCCCATTGTTTTCTATGGGGGAATCGTGCACAAGCACGTTTTTGAAGCTGGCCGCGTCCGTAAGCACCGCTGGAATTTAGAGTTGCAGTGGCGTTAAATTATGCTCTACGCTCCCTTTTTGGAGCCTAACGCACTGAAAACCCAGCCATTCTGTGAACTCTAAATACCAGCGGTATTTAAAAGGTGCGGGGGAAAAAAAGCACGCGTAGCTAACGCACCCCTTTGGCCGCCAAACTCTAAATCTAGCCGTAAGAAAGCAAGGTCGTTATGAGTCTAAAATGGCGGATTCCGAGTAGCTGGGAGGGTCTGTGAGGGAGTGTCTGATGTTGATTGGCTCTAATGTGTCAGGCGGCTGTGACATAAAGGGTCAAAGTTTCCACAATGATGACACATAGGTGCGGATCGAACATCGCCATGTGTTCGCCCACAAACGCGAACGGGAACAAGCTATTTTCACCGTGAACCGTTCGCGGGCGAACAGTTCGGGACATCACTACTCACAGCCTTTTTATTATCCATTTTGCTCTTAGATGTGATGGACTGATGGGCTCCTAGTAACTTTTTACTGAATAAAATGTGCTTTCCAGTCCCTTCTCTGACTCTCTCTTTACTCTCTTCTCTGTCCCCCAGACAGACTATCTACCTTCTCTTCTCTCTCTGTCTATCTCTTCTCTCAATCTTCTTACCCTGTCTGTCATGTCTCTCCATTCTTTTCCTGCTCCTCTCTCACCTTCTCGTTTGCTCTCACTTCTTTCTTCCCCATCACTAAACCCTCCTCTATCCATTCTTTTTTCACTTTATTGCCCCTTCTCTATCTCTCTTGCTCATATCTGCCCTCTCAATCTTTCCTCTCTTTTCTCTTTTCTCTTCTCTCCTTCTGTCTCTTATTACTGGAAAATGTGTAGTGTGTGTGTGTGGTGTGTGTGTACTATGCGTGGGTGTACTGTGTGGGCTCTGTGTGTGTGTGGGCTATTAACTAAATGTGTGTCAGATTCTTTACCACATTTACAGAGGGTTTCTTCTGCTTGTGTATACTCGGTGTGTGTGCGTGCTGTGTGTGTGCGTGGTGTGTGTGTGTGCTGTCTGTACTATCTGCCTGTGTGTGCTGTCTGTGTGTGGTGTGTGTACTCTCTGTGTGGGCTGTGTGTGTGTGTGTGTGGGCTGTCTGTGTGTGTGTGGGCTGTGTGTGTGTGGGCTGTGTGCGTGGGCTGTGTGTGTGCGCTGTGTGTGTTTGTGGGATGTCTGTGTGTGTGTGGGCTGTCTGTGTGTGTGTGGGATGTCTCTGTGTATGTGGAATGTTTGTGTGTATGTGGGCTGTCTTTGTGTGTGTGTGGGCTGTCTCTGTTTGTGTGTGGGCTGTCTGTGTGTGTGTGTGGGCTGTGTGTGCGTGTGGGCTGGCTGTGTGTGTGTGGTGGGGGGCTGTGTGTGTGTGGGGGGGGGGGGGGCTGTGTGTGTGTGCACCTGTGTATGTATATATCTGTGTACCTGTGTATGTGTCTGAGTGTGGATGTATGTGTAGATATGTATCTCTGTGTGTGTATTATATCTGTGTGGTAGAGTGCATTGCCCCATTTCTTTAAGTATTTTCTGTTCTGGGTAGAGGCCGCTTTGCCCTACACTTGCTAGGGCCGGCCCTGGAGTCTCTGTAATGTTCTTGTTATCATAAGATAACACATAAAAATAAGACAAAAATATACCAAACATCACAATCAAAGAAAATGTGAATATAAATGTGATGATTCTAAAAAGAACCCAAAACAAAAGTTCATGTAAGGATATGTGTTTTTTTGTGCAGACTTCTGTATCTCTTGTGTCTTTTCTGTCCTTGACGATTTCTCAGAGGAAGGGAGAGAGAAATAGCAACATAGTGTAATTATGTGATGATTATCAACAATGTATCAGGTTTGTGGCCAAATGCCTACTCACATGTACTTGAGCTTACGACCAAGCTCAGGGGAATGCGCACACCCACTTTATACTGGTGGGTAAACAGTACTCTCACGATGCATATGATATAAAAATATTTATTTAAAATATAATAAAAACGTCACAAATGCGATACACATAAACTTATACAGAGGTTAATAGAGCCTTATAACTTGATATTGCTCAAAAAAGTCAACTCCTACTGCAGGATGTCAGTGGATTCAGGCAGCAGAAATTTAACCGCTGCACTGGTCCCCTTAAACCCAAATGGGAGTGGCTCCTCCTACAAGTGTGACCACAAGTGTATAGACGTCAAGGAGAGTAGAGAAATCCAACGATTGTTTCGCTTTGCAGCTTTTTCAAGGATATCGTAAGCTCAAGTACATGTGAGTAGGCATTTGGCCACAAACCTGATACATTGTTGATAATCATCACAGAATTACACTATGTTGCTATTTCTCTCTCCCTTCCTTTGAGAAATCATCAAGGACAGAAAAGACACAAGAGATACAGAAGTCTGCACAAGAAAAACACATATCCTTACATGAACTTTTGTTTTGGGTTCTTTATAGAATCATCACATTTATATTCACATAAAAATAAGACCCAGTTCAACTCAAATGTTCCTAATTGTCAGCATATTTCTTCATTATATACATAAACAGTTGTTTCAATAGTACAAATGGTATATTGCAATGTATACAATGTTATACTGCTTCACATTAATGGATTTGTATGTTTATTTTTTATATAAAATGTTGTGCATTACCTTAAATGATTTTTCTCCCATTTGTTTCATTCTAATAACTGCGGGCGGGGATGGAGGCGGAGATGGGGCGGGGTTGGAGTGGGAGATGGGGCTGGGTTGGATGCAGAGAAGGGGCGAGGTTGGAGGCGGAGAGAAAGGGGGCCCCATTTTGTCATCCTGCCTTGGGCCCCCACAATGGCTAGGGCCGGCCCTGAGTAAATGCTAATCTCATGGCCAGTAATCACAATAAAATGTAACCAAAATGTAATTATTATTATAATTTCCAATCAATTTGCTTCCAAAACAATAATATGTAAAACTCTCTTGTTGTTTTTTTTTAGCTCTGTTCTACGATGGAGTTTGGATGTGTAAAGAGTTCCTGGCTGACATTTACCGTTGGTTTCATCTTGGGCTTCATGGTGACTTTGCTGTTGGTGAATAACTACTCAACCCTCGGCCAAATAAATAAATTTGCAATAATCTCTTCAAAGATCCAACACTCACAAGGTTTCAGACTTTCTTGTCCTCCTTATTAGCTTTTAACAAATGCAAATATTATACAGTACAGTTAGCCTTAGTAAAGGTTGGTCAAATTTTATTTAGAGTTGTCTGAGGGGCTGCGTTAGGCTCAAAAAAGGGTGCATTGAGCCTAACTTAGCTCCACTTCAATCCTCAATACCAGCGTTGCTTACGGTAGCAGTAAGCTGGGAAAACGTGCTTGTGCATGATATCCCCATAGGAAACAATGGGACTGAGCTGGCTGAAAAAAAAACTAACACCTGCAAAAAAGCAGCGTGCAGCTCCTAACGCAGCCCCATTGTTTCCTATGGGGAAAAAAATCTCTAAGTCTGCATCTAACACCCTAACATGTACCCCGAGTCTAAACACCCCTAACCTTACACTTATTAACCCCTAATCTGCTGCCCCCGCTATCGCTGACACCTGCATTATACTATTAACCCCTAATCTGCCGCTCCGTACACCGCCGCAACCTACATTATACTTATGAACCCCTAATCTGCTGCCCCTAACACCGCCGACCCCTATATTATATTTATTAACCCCTAATCTGCCCCCCTAACGTCACCTCTACCTACCTACACTTATTAACCCCTAATCTGCCGACCGGATCTCGCCGCCACTAGAATAAATGTATTAACCCCTAAAATGCTGCACTCCCGCCTCGCAAACCCTAGAATAAATAGTATTAACCCCTAATCTGCCCTCCCTAACATCACCGCCACCTACCTACAATTATTAACCCCTAATCTCCCGCCCGCACCGTCGCTGCTACTATAATAAAGTTATTAACCCCTAAACCTAACTCTAACCCTAACCCTAACACCCCCCCTAACATAAATATAATTTATATTAAACTAAATAATATTCCTATAATTAACTAAATTATTCCTATTTAAAACTAAATACTTACCTATCAAATAAACCCTAATATAGCTACAATATAACTAATAATTGCATTTTAGCTATTTTAGGATTTATATTTATTTTACTGGCAACTTTGTATTTATTTTAACTAGGTACAATAGCTATTACATAGTTAATAACTATTTAATAGCTACCTAGTTAAAATAAATACAAAATTACCTGTAAAATAAATCCTAACCTACGTTACAATTAAACCTAACACTACACTATCATTAACTTAATTCAATAAATTACCTACAATTACCTAAAATAAAATACAATAAAATAAACTATTCTATAATACAAAAACCCCCCACTAAATTACAGAAAATAAAAAATATATTACAAGCAGTTTAAACTAATTACACCTAATCTAAGCCCCCTAATAAAATAAAAAAGCCCCCCAAAATAAAAAATGCCCTACCCTATTCTAAAATACAAAAGTAATCAGCTCTTTTACCAGCCCTTAAAATGGCTTTTTGCAGGGCCTTGCCCCAAAGTAATCAGCTCTTTTGCATGAAAATAAAAATACAATACCCCCCAACATTACAACCCACCACCCACATACCCCTACTCTAACCGACCCAAACCCCCCTTAAAAAAACCTATCACTAACCCCCTGAAGATCTCCCTACCTTGAGTTGTCTTCACCCAGCCGAGCCGAATTCTTCATCCAAGCGGAGCAAGAAGATGTCCTCCATCCGGTAGAAGTCTGGGTGGGAGATTAGGGGTTAATAATTGTAGGTAGGTGGCGGCGATGTTAGGGAGGGCAGATTAGGGGTTAATACTATTTATTCTAGGGTTTGCAAGGTGGGAGTGCGGCGGTTTAGGGGTTAATACATTTATTATAGTGGCGGCGAGGTCCGGTCAGAAGATTAGGGGTTAATAAATATAATATAGGGGTCAGCAATGTTAGGGGCAGAAGATTAGGGGTTCATGGGGATAATGTAGGTGGCGGCAGTGTCCGGTTGGCAGATTAGGGGTTAAAAATTTTTATTAGAGTGGTGGCGATGTGGGGGAGAGCCTCGGTTTAGGGGTACATAGGTAGTTTATGGGTGTACTTTAGAGCACAGTAGTTAAGAGCTTTATATTCCGGCGTTAGCCCATAAAGCTCTTAACTCCTGACTTTTTTTGCCGTTAGGAGTCTTGTAGGTAGAGGGTCTACCGCTCACTTCTCCCAAGACTCCAAATACCAGCGTTAGGCAAATCCCATAGAAAAGATAGGATACGCAATTGGCGTAAGGGGATCTGCGGTAGCCTGGAATCGCGGTAGGGAAGTGAGCGGTAGACCCTTTCCTGGCTGACTCTAAATACCAGCGGGCGGCCAAAAGCAGCGTTTGGACCCCTTAACGTTGCTTTTGACGGCTAACGCAGAACTCTAAATCTAGGTGATAGTTTGGAAAATTCTGCATCTCTCCCATAATCTGTGCACTGGTCTGCATAGGTGCTGTAAGCTAAGAAATTTAACCACAGCAGTACTCCGATGCCATATACTGTGTATGTGTGTATATATATATATATATATATATATATATATATATATATATATATATATATCTTAAACTTTCTTATTAAATTTCAAAAATGCATAATTGTAGAATATGTTTTTTTTAATACATTCTGTTATTAACTTATTATTATATCACTTATTAACCCCTAATCTGCCGACCGGACCTCGCCGCCACTATAATAAATGTATTAACCCCTAAACTGCCTCACTCCCACCTCAAAAACCCTATAATAAATAGTATTAACCTTTAATCTGCCCTCCCTAACATCGCTGACACCTAACTTCAAGTATTAACCCCTAATCTGCCGACTGGACCTCACCGCTACTATAATAAATGTATTAACCCCTAAAGCTAAGTCTAACCCTAACACCCCCCTAAGTTAAATATAATTTAAATCTAACGAAATAAAATAAATCTTATTAAATAAATTATTCCTATTTAAAGCTAAATACTTTAAATAGGAATAAAATACCTGTAAAATAAACCCTAATATAGCTACAATATAAATAATAATTACATTGTAGCTATTTAAGGATTAATATTTATTTTACAGGCAACTTTGTATTTTTTTTAACCAGGTACAATAGCTATTAAATAGAGTATAACTATTTAATAGCTACCTAGTTAAAATAATTACAAAATTACCTGTAAAATAAATCCTAACCTAAGTTACAATTAAACCTAACACTACACTATCAATAAATTAATTAAATAAACTACGTACAATTATCTACAATTAAACCAACTAAACTAAATCACAAAAAAACAAACACTAAATTACAAAAAAAACCAAACACTAAATTACAAAAATAAAAAAAGATTACAAGAATTTTAAACTAATTACACCTACACTAAGCCCCCTAAAAAAATAACAAAGCCCCCCAAAATAAAAAAAATGCCCTACCCTATTCTAAAATAAAAAGTTAACAGCTCTATTACCTTACCAGCCCTTAAAAGGGCCTTTTGCGGGGCATGCCCCAAAGAATTCAGCTCTTTTGCCTGTAAAAAAACATACAATACCCCCCCCCAACATTACATCCCACAACCCACATACCCCTAATCTAACCCAAACCCCCCTTAAAAAACCTAACACTAAGCCCCTGAAGATCTTCCTACCTTATCTTCACCACGCCGGGTATCACTGATCCGTCCAGAAGAGGCTCCGAAGTCTTCATCCTATCCGGCAAGAAGAGGTCCAGAAGAGGCTCCGAAGTCTTCATCCTATCTTGCAAGAAGAGGACATCCGGACCGGCAAACATCTTCATCCAAGCGGCATCTTCTATCTTCATCCATCCGACGAGGAGCGGCTCCATCTTCAAGACCTCCGGCGCGGAACATCCTCTTCTCCCGACGACTAGACGACGAATGAAGGTTCCTTTAAGGGACGTCATCCAAGATGACGTCCCTCGAATTCCGATTGGCTGCTAGGATTCTATCAGCCAATCGGAATTAAGGTAGGAAAAATCTGATTGGCTGATTGAATCAGCCAATCAGATTCAAGTTCAATCCGATTGGCTGATTGGATCAGCCAATCAGATTGAGCTCGCATTCTATTGGCTAATCGGAATAGCTAATAGAATGCGAGCTCAATCTGATTGGCTGATTGGATCAGCCAATCCGATTGAACTTGAATCTGATTGGCTGATTCAATCAGCCAATCAGATTTTTCCTACCTTAATTCCGATTGGCTGATAGAATCCTATCAGCCAATCGGAATTTGAGGGACGCCATCTTGGATGACGTCCCTTAAAGGAACCTTCATTCGTAGTCTAGTCGTCGGGAGAAGAGGATGTTCCGCGCCGGAGGTCTTGTAGATGGAGCCGCTCCTCGTCGGATGGATGAAGATAGAAGATTCCGCTTGGATGAAGATGTTTGCCAGTCTGGATGTCCTCTTCTTGCCGGATAGGATGAAGACTTTGGAGCCTCTTCTGGACCTCTTCTTGCCGGATAGGATGAAGACTTCGGAGCCTCGGTGATACCCGGCATGGTGAAGATAAGGTAGGGAGATCTTCAGGGGCTTAGTGTTAGGTTTTTTAAGGGGGGTTTGGGTTAGATTAGGGGTATGTGGGTGGTGGGTTGTAATGTTGGGGGGGTATTGTATGTTTTTTTACAGGCAAAAGAGCTGAATTCTTTGGGGCATGCCCTGCAAAAGGCCCTTTTAAGGGCTGGTAAGGTAAAAGAGCTGTAAACTTTTTATTTTAGAATAGGGTAGGGAAATTTTTTATTTTGGGGGGCTTTGTTATTTTTTTAGGGGGCTTAGAGTAGGTGTAATTAGTTTAAAATTCTTGTAATCTTTTTTTGTTTTTTTTGTAATTTAGTTTAGTTGATTTAATTGTAGATAATTGTAGGTAGTTTATTAAATTAATTTATTGATAGTGTAGTGTTAGGTTTAATTGTAATTTAGGTTAGGATTTATTTTACAGGTAATTTTGTAATTATTTTAACTAGGTAGCTATTAAATAGTTATTAACTATTTAATAGCTATTGTACCTGGTTAAAATAAATACAAAGTTGCCTGTAAAATAAATATTAATCCTAAAATAGCTACAATGTAATTATTATTTATATTGTAGCTATATTAGGGTTTATTTTACAGGTAAGTTTTTAACTTTAAATAGGAATAATTTATTTAATAAGATTTATTTTATTTCGTTAGATTTAAATTATATTTAACTTAGGGGGGTGTTAGGGTTAGGGCTAGTGGTTAAAACATTTATTATAGTAGCGGTGAGGTCCGGTCAGCAGATTAGGGGTTAATACTTGAAGTTAGGTGTCAGCAATTTTAGGGAGGGCAGATTAGGGGTTAATACTATTTATTATAGGGTTTTTGAGGCGGGAGTGAGGCGGTTTAGGGGTTAATACATTTATTCTAGTGGCGGCGAGGTCCGGTCGGCAGATTAGGGGTTAATAAGTGTAGGTAGGTAGCGGCGACATTGGGGGGGGGCAGATTAGGGGTTAATAAATATAATATAGGTGTTGGCGATGTTAGGGGCAGCAGATTAGGGGTACATAGGGATAATGTAGGTTGCGTCAGTGTACGGAGCGGCAGATTAGTGGTTAATAATAATATGCAGGGGTCAGCGATAGCGGGGGCGGCAGATTAGTGGTTAATACGTGTAAGGTTAGGGGTGTTTAGACTCGGGGTACATGTTAGAGTGTTAGGTGCAGACTTAGGAAGTGTTTCCCCATAGGAAACAATGGGGCTGCGTTAGGAGCTGAACGCTGCTTTTTTGCAGGTGTTAGGTTTTTTTTCCAGCTCAAACTGCCCCATTGTTTCCTAAAGGGGAATCGTGCACGAGCACGTTTTTGAAGCTGGCCGCGTCCATAAGCAACGCTGGTATTGAGGGTTGAAGTGGCGGTAAATATGCCTGTACACTCCATTTTTGGAGCCTAACGCAGCCCTTCAGAGAACTCTCAATACCAGCGTTGTTTAAAAGGTGCGGGGGAAAAAAAACATGCATAGCTAACGCACCCCTTCTAACGAATAACTCTAAATCTAGGTGTAAGCTAGCTACAATATAACTAATAGTTACATTGTATCTAGCTTAGGGTTTATTTTTATTTTACAGGCAACTTTGTATTTATTTTAACTAGGTACAATAGTTATTAATTAGTTTTTAACTATTTAATAAATACCTAGCTTAAATAAAGACAAAATTACCTGTAAAATAAACCCTAACCTAAGTTACAATTACACCTAACACTACACTATCATTAAATTAATTCCCTAAACTACCTACAATTAAATGAAATAAACTAAATTATGAAAAAAAAACTAAATTACAGAAAAAATAAAGAATTACAAGAATTTTAAACTAATTACACCTAATCTAACCCCCCTAATAAAATAAAAAAGCCCCCCAAGATAATAAAATTTCCCTACACTATACTAAATTACAAATAGCCCTTAAAAGGGCCTTTTGCGGGGCATTGCCCCAAAGTAATCAGCTCTTTTACCTGTAAAAAAAAGAATACAATACCCCCCCAACATTACAACCCACCACCCACAAACCCCTACTCTAAAACCCACCAAATCCCCATTTAAAAAAAAACTAACACTACCCCCTTGAAGATCACCCTACCTTGAGCCGTCTTACCCAGCCGGGCACAAGTGGTCATCCGATCCGGCCAGAAGTCTTCATCCTATGGGGCAGAAGAGGACATCCAGACTGGCAGAGGTCTTCATACTATCCGGGCAGAAGAGGACATCCGGACCGGCAGACGTCTTCATCCAAGCGGCATCTTCTATCTTCTTCCATCCGATGAGGAGCGGCTCCATCTTGAAGACATTCGACGCGGAGCATCCTTCCAGCACGACGAACTAACAACGAATGATGGTTCCTTTAAATGATGTCATCCAAGATGGCGTCCCTCGAATTCCGATTGGCTGATAGGATTCTATCAGCCAATCGGAATTAAGGTAGGAAAAATCCGATTGGCTGATTTAATCAGCCAATCGGATTGAAGTTGACCACTTGTGCCCGGCTGGGTGAAGACGGCTCAAGGTAGGGTGATCTTCAAGGGGGTAGTGTTAGGTTTTATTAATGGGGGATTGGGTGGGTTTTAGAGTAAGGGTGTGTGGGTTCTAATGTTGGGGGGTATTGTATTTTTTTTTTACAGGTAAAAGAGCTGATTACTTTGGGGCAATGCCCCACAAAAGGCCCTTTTAAGGGCTATTTGTAATTTAGTATAGGGTAGGGCATTTTATTATTTTGGGGGGCTTTTTTATTTTATTAGGGGGCTTAGATTAGGTGTAATTAGTTTAAACTTCTTGTAATTTTTTTTCCCTGTAATTTAGTGGGGGGGGTTTTGTACTTTAGTTCATTTTAGTTAATTGTATTTAATTTTAGCTAATTGTAGTTAATTAATTACATTTATTTAATGATAGTGTAGTGTTAGGTGTAATTGTAACTAAGGTTAGGTTTTATTTTACAGGTAATTTTGTAATTATTTTAACTAGGTAGCTTTTATATATTTATTAACCATTTAATAGCTATTTTAACAAGTTAAAATAAATACAAAGTTGCCTGTAAAATAAAAATAAACCCTAAGCTAGATACAATGTAACTATTAGTTATATTGTAGCTATTTTAGGATTTATTTTATAGGTAAGTATTTAGTTTTAAATAGAAATACTTTAGTTAATAATAATAATATTATTTAGATTTATTTAAATAATAATTAAGTTAGGGGGGTGTTAGGGTTAGACTTAGGTTTAGGGGTGAATAACTTTATTATAGTGGCGGCGACGTTGGGGGGTGCAGATTAGGGGTTAATAACTATAATGTAGGTGTCGGCGATGTTGGGGGCAGCAGATTAGGGGTTTATAAGTATAATGTAGGTGGCGGTGGGGACCGGAGCGGCAGATTAGGGGGTTAATAATATAATGCAGGTGTCAGTGATGTCGGGGGCAGCAGATTAGGGGTTGATAAGTGTAAGATTAGGGGTGTTTAGACTTGGGGTTCATGTTAGGGTGCTAGGTGTAGACATAACTTTTATTTTCCCATAGGAAACAATGGGGCTGCGTTAGGAGCAGAAAGCTGCTTTTTTGCAGGTGTTTTTTCAGCCAGCTCAGCCCCATTGTTTCCTATGGGGAAATCGTGCACAAGAACGTTTTGCCAGCTTACCGCTACCGTAAGCAACGCTGGTATCGAGGTGAGATGTGGAGCTAAATTTTGCTCAACGCTCACTTTTCTGAGGCTAACGCCGACTTGCAGAAAACTCGTAATACCAGCGTTGGCTTAAGGAAGTGGTAAGGAAAAAAGGAGCGTTAGCACCGCACAGCCTTACCGACAAAACTCGTGATCTAGCCGTAAATTATTCCTATTTAAAACTAAATACTTACCTATAAAATAAACCCTAAGAAAGCTACAATATAACTAATAGTTACATTGTATTTATCTTAGGGTTTATTTGTATTTTACAGGCAACTTTGTATTTATTTTAACTAGGTACAATAGTTATTAAATAGTTATTAACTATTTAATAACTAACTAGCTAAAATAAATGCAAATTTACCTGTAAAATAAATCCTAAACCTTAGCTACAATTACACCTAACACTACACTATAATTAAATTAATTAAATAAATTAAACTACAATTAAATAAAATTAAATAAAATTAACTAAAGTACAAAAAAACACTAAATTACATAAAATAAAAAAATTATTACAAGAATTTTAAACTAATTACATCTAATCTAATCCCCCTAATAAAAAAATAAAAAAACCCTACCCTACACTAAATTACAAATAGCCCTTAAAAATGCGGGACATTACCCCAAAGTAATCAGTTCTTTTACTTGTAAAAAAAATTACAATACCCCCCAACATTAAAACCAACCACCCACACACCCAGCCCTACTCTAAAACCCACCCAATCCCCCTTAAAAAAACCTAACACTAACCCCTTGAAGATCATCCTACCTTGAGATGTCTTCACCCAACTGGGCCTAAGTCCTCAACGATGCCGGGCAAAGTCTTCATCCAACCGGGCAGAAGAGGTCCTCCAGATGGGCAGAAGTCTTCATCCAGACGGCATCTTCTATCTTCATCCATCTGACGAGGAGCGGCTCCATCTTGAAGACATCCGACGCAGAGCATCCATCCAGACCGGCGACTACCCGACGAATGACTGTTCCTTTAAATGACGTCATCCAAGATGGCGTCCCTTGAATTCCGATTGGCTGATAGAATTCTATCAGCCAATCGGAATTAAGGTAGGAAAAATCCTATTGGCTCATGCAATCAGCCAATAGGATTGAGCTTGCATTCTATTGGCTGATCAGGAACAGCCGATAGAATGCGAGCTCAATCCTATTGGCTGATTGGATCAGCCAATAGGATTGAACTTCAATCCTATTGGCTGATTGCATCAGCCAATAGGATTTTTCCTACCTTAATTCCGATTGGCTGATAGAATTCTATCAGCCAATCATAATTCAAGGGACGCCATCTTGGATGACATTATTTAAAGGAACCATCATTCGTCTCGTAGTCGTCGGTCTAAATGGATGCTCCGCGCCGGATGTCTTCAAGATGGAGCCACTCCTTGTCGGATGGATGAAGATAGAAGATGCCGTCTGGATGAAGACTTCTGCCCGTCTGGAGGACCTCTTCTGCCAGGTTGGATGAAGACTTCGCCCGGCTTCGTTGAGGACTTAGGCCCGGTTGAGTGAAGACGTCTCAAGGTAGGGTGATCTTCAAGGGGTTAGTGTTAGGTTTTATTAAGGGGGGATTGGGTGGGTTTTAGAGTAGGGTTGGGTGTGTGGGTGGTGGGTTTTAATGTTGGGGGGGTATTGTTAAAGAGCTGATTACTTTGGGGCAATGCCCCACAAAAAGCCCTTTTAAGAGCTATTTGTAATTTAGTATAGGGTAGGGCTTTTTTATTTTGGGGTCTTTTTTATTTTATTAGGGGGGATTAGATTAGGTGTAATTAGTTTAAAATTATTGTAATTATTTTTTTATTTTCTGTAATTTAGTGGGGGTTTTTTGTACTTTAGTTAATTTTATTTAAATTTATTTAATTGTAGTTAATTTATTTAATTAATTTAATTATAGTGTATTGTTAGGTGTTATTGTAACTTAGGTTAGGATTTATTTTACAGGTAAATTTGTATTTATTTTAGCTGGGTAGCTATTAAATAGTTAATAACTTTTTAATAACTATTGTACCTAGTTAAAATAAATACAAAGTTGCCTGTAAAATTAAAATAAACCCTGAGATAGCTACAATGTAACTATTAGTTATATTGTAGCTATCTTAGGCCTAGATTTGGAGTTTGGCGTTAGCCGTGAAAACCAGCGTTAGAGGCTCCTAACGCTGGTTTTAGGCTACCTCCGGTATTTGGAGTCACTCAAAATAGGGTCTAACGCTCACTTTTCAGCCGCGACTTTTCCATACCGCAGATCCCCTTAAGTAAATTGCGTATCCTATCTTTTCAATGGGATTTTTCTAACTCCGGTATTTAGAGTCGTGTCTGAAGTGAGCGTTAGAACTCTAACGACAAAACTCCAGCCGCAGGAAAAAAGTCAGTAGTTAAGAGCTTTCTGGGCTAACGCCGGTTTATAAAGCTCTTAACTACTGTACTCTAAAGTACACTAACACCCATAAACTACCTATGTACCCCTAAACCGAGGTCCCCCCACATCGCCGACACTCGATTAAATTTTTTTAACCCCTAATCTGCCGACCGCCACCTACGTTATACTTATGTACCCCTAATCTGCTGCCCCTAACACCCCCGACCCCTATATTATATTTATTAACCCCTAACCTGCCCCCACAACGTCGCAGCCAGCTACCTACAATAATTAACCCCTAATCTGCCGACCTCAAAGCGCCGCCACCTACGTTATACTTATGTACCCCTAATCTGCTGCCCCTAACACCGCCGACCCCTATATTATATTTATTAACCCCTAATCTGCCCCCCTCAACGTCGCCTCCACCTGCCTACACTTATTAACCCCTAATCTGCCAAGCGCACCGCACCGCTATTATTATAAAGTTATTAACCCCTAATCCGCCTCACTAACCCTATAATAAATAGTATTAACCCCTAATCTGCCCTCCCTAACATCGCTGACACCTAACTTCAAACATTAACCTCTAATCTGCCGACTGGAGCTCACCGCTATTCTAATAAATGTATTAACCCCTAAATCTAAGTCTAACCCTAACACTAACACCCCCCTAAATTAAATATAATTTTAATCTAACGAAATTAATTAACTCTTATTAAATAAATTATTCCTATTTAAAGCTAAATACTTACCTGTAAAATAAATCCTAATATAGCTACAATATAAATTATAATTATATTATAGCTATTTTAGGATTAATATTTATTTTACAGGTAACTTTGTATTTATTTTAACCAGGTACAATAGCTATTAAATAGTTAAGAACTATTTAATAGCTAAAATAGTTAAAATAATTACAAAATTACCTGTAAAATAAATCCTAACCTAAGTTACAATTAAACCTAACACTACACTATCAATAAATTAATTAAATAAACTACCTACAATTACCTACAATTAACCTAACACTACACTATCAATAAATTAATTAAATACAATTCCTACAAATAAATACAATTAAATAAACTTGCTAAAGTACAAAAAATAAAAAAGAACTAAGTTACAAAAAATAAAAAAATATTTACAAACATAAGAAAAATATTACAACAATTTTAAACTAATTACACCTACTCTAAGCCCCCTAATAAAATAACAAAGCCCCCCAAAATAAAAAAATGCCCTACCCTATTCTAAATTACTAAAGTTCAAAGCTCTTTTACCTTACCAGCCCTGAACAGGGCCCTTTGCGGGGCATGCCCCAAGAAGTTCAGCTCTTTTGCCTGTAAAAAAAAACATACAATACCCAAGCCCCCCAACATTACAACCCACCACCCACATACCCCTAATCTAACCCAAACCCTCCTTAAATAAACCTAACACTAAGCCCCTGAAGATCTTCCTACCTTGTCTTCACCTCACCGGGTTCACCGATCTGTCCAGAAGAGCTCCTCCTATGTCCTGATCCAAGCCCAAGCGGGGGGCTGAAGAGGTCCATGATCCGGCTGAACTCTTCATCCAAGCGGGGCAGAAGAGGTCTTCCATCCGATTGAAGTCTTCATCCAAGCGGGATCTTCTATGGTCATCCATCCGGAGCGGAGCGGCAGGATCCTGAAGACCTCCGACGCGGAACCTCCATCCTGGCCGACGACTGAACGACGAATGACGGTTCCTTTAAATGACGTCATCCAAGATGGCGTCCCTCGAATTCCGATTGGCTGATAGGATTCTATCAGCCAATCGGAATTAAGGTAGGAATATTCTGATTGGCTGATCCGATCAGCCAATCAGATTGAGCTTGCATTCTATTGGCTGATCGGAACAGCCAATAGAATGCGAGCTCAATCTGATTGGCTGATTGGATCAGCCAATCGGATTGAACTTGATTCTGATTGGCTGATTCCATCAGCCAATCAGAATATTCCTACCTTAATTCCGATTGGCTGATAGAATCCTATCAGCCAATTGGAATTCGAGGGACGCCATCTTGGATGACGTCATTTAAAGGAACCGTCATTCGTCGTTCAGTCGTCGGCCAGGATGGATGTTCCGCGTCGGAGGTCTTCAGGATCCTGCCGCTCCGCTCCGGATGGATGACCATAGAAGATCCCGCTTGGATGAAGACTTCAATCGGATGGAAGACCTCTTCTGCCCCGCTTGGATGAAGAGTTCAGCCGGATCATGGACCTCTTCAGCCCCCCGCTTGGGCTTGGATCAGGACATCGGAGGAGCTCTTCTGGACAGATCGGTGAACCCGGTGAGGTGAAGACAAGGTAGGAAGATCTTCAGGGGCTTAGTGTTAGGTTTATTTAAGGGGGGTTTGGGTTAGATTAGGGGTATGTGGGTGGTGGGTTGTAATGTTGGGGGGCTTGGGTATTGTATGTTTTTTTTTACAGGCAAAAGAGCTGAACTTCTTGGGGCATGCCCCGCAAAGGGCCCTGTTCAGGGCTGGTAAGGTAAAAGAGCTTTGAACTTTAGTAATTTAGAATAGGGTAGGGCATTTTTTTTATTTTGGGGGGCTTTGTTATTTTATTAGGGGGCTTAGAGTAGGTGTAATTAGTTTAAAATTGTTGTAATATTTTTCTTATGTTTGTAAATATTTTTTTATTTTTTGTAACTTAGTTCTTTTTTATTTTTTGTACTTTAGCAAGTTTATTTAATTGTATTTATTTGTAGGAATTGTATTTAATTAATTTATTGATAGTGTAGTGTTAGGTTAATTGTAGGTAATTGTAGGTATTTTATTTAATTAATTTATTGATAGTGTAGTGTTAGGTTTAATTGTAACTTAGGTTAGGATTTATTTTACAGGTAATTTTGTAATTATTTTAACTATTTTAGCTATTAAATAGTTCTTAACTATTTAATAGCTATTGTACCTGGTTAAAATAAATACAAAGTTACCTGTAAAATAAATATTAATCCTAAAATAGCTATAATATAATTATAATTTATATTGTAGCTATATTAGGATTTATTTTACAGGTAAGTATTTAGCTTTAAATAGGAATAATTTATTTAATAAGAGTTAATTAATTTCGTTAGATTAAAATTATATTTAATTTAGGGGGGTGTTAGTGTTAGGGTTAGACTTAGCTTTAGGGGTTAATACATTTATTAGAATAGCGGTGAGCTCCAGTCGGCAGATTAGGGGTTAATGTTTGAAGTTAGGTGTCGGCGATGTTAGGGAGGGCAGATTAGGGGTTAATACTATTTATTATAGGGTTAGTGAGGCGGATTAGGGGTTAATAACTTTATAATAATAGCGGTGCGGTCCGGTCGGCAGATTAGGGGTTAATAAGTGTAGGCAGGTGGAGGCGACGTTGTGGGGGGCAGATTAGGGGTTAATAAATATAATATAGGGGTCGGCAATGTTAGGGCAGCAGATTAGGGGTACATAGGGATAATGTAAGTAGCGGCAGTTTACGGAGCGGCAGATTAGGGGTTAATAATAAAATGCAGGAGTCAGCGATAGTGGGGGCGGCAGAATAGGGGTTAATAAGTGTAAGGTTAGGGGTGTTTAGACTCGGGGTACATGTTAGAGTGTTAGGTGCAGACGTAGGAAGTGTTTCCGCATAGCAAACAATGGGGCTGCGTTAGGAGCTGAACGCGGCTTTTTTGCAGGTGTTAGGTTTTTTTTCAGCTCAAACAGCTCCATTGTTTCCTATGGGGGAATCGTGCACGAGCACGTTTTTGAGGCTGGCCGCTTGCGTAAGCAACTCTGGTATCGAGAGTTGAAGCTGCGTTAAATATGCTCTACGCTCCTTTTTTGGAGCCTAACGCAGCCTTTATGTGGACTCTCAATACCAGAGTTATTTTTATGGTGCGGCCAGAAAAAAGCCGGCGTTAGCTACGCGGGTCGTTACCGACAAAACTCCAAATCTAGGCCATAGGGTTTATTTTATAGGTAAGTATTTCGTTTTAAATAGGAATAATTTATTTTATTATAGGAATTTTATTTAGATTTTTTTAAATTATATTTAAGTTAGGGGTTGTTAGGGTTAGGTTTAGACTTAGATTTAGGGGTTAATAAATTTAATATAGTGGCGGCGGTGTGGGGGGGCAGATTAGGGGTTAATAAATATAATGTAGGTGGCGGTGGGCTTCGGGGTTAAACACTTTGTTTAGTGGCGGTGGGCTCCGGGAGCGGCGGTTTTAGGGGTTAATAAGTATAATGTAGGTGGCGGGGTGTAGGGGGGGGTCAGATTAGGGGTGTTTAGACTCGGGGTACATGTTAGGGTGTTAGGTGTAGACATTACTATAGGAATCAAAGGGATATCGGGCAGCAGTGAACATAAGTTTTCGCTGCTGTCAGACTCCCATTGATTCCTATGGTATCCGCCGCCTCCAGGGCGGCAGATTGAAAACCAGGTACGCTGGGCCGGAAAAGTGTCGAGTGTACCTGCTAGTTTTTGATAACTAGCAAAAGTAGTCAGATTGTGCCGAACTTGCATTCGGAACATCTGTAGTGACGTAAGGATCGATCTGTGTCGGACTGAGTCCGGCGGATCGTATGTTACGTCACTATATTCTACTTTTGCCGGTCTGTAGCCTTTGATAACTAAGGCGAATCAGGCTCGCCACAAATACGCTGCGGAATTCCAGCATATTTGCGGTTGACGGCTTGATAAGTAGGGGCCAGTGTGTTCACCAAAAATTGGCCGGCATCTAAACTTACATTCTTGCATTTCAAATAAAGATACCAAGAGAATGAAAATAATTTGATAATAGGAGTAAATTAGAAAGCTGCTTAAAATTGCATGCTCTATCTGAATCACGATAGAAATAATTTGGGTTCAGTGTCTCTTTAAGTACATTGACATGTCATGGTTACTTTCATGTTGTTTTAAAAGGATATGAAATCTAAAAATTTTATTTTTTGATTCAGATAGAGCAGACCATTTAAAAAAAGTTTCCTATTTACTTATATTATCAAATTTGCTTTGTTCCCATGATATGTTTTGTTGAAGAGTTACCTAGGTAGGCATCAGGAGCATTACATAGCAGGAATAAGTGCTGCTATCTAGTGCTCTTGAAAAATGGACATTCTTGCAAACTGTTGCTCCAGAAATGGGCCAGCTCCTAAGAGAATGAATACAAAAATTATAATAGAATTAAATTAGAAAGTTGTTTAAAATCACATGCTCTATCTAAATCATGAAATACATTTTTTGGGCTTTATTTACCTTTAAAGGGACAGTCAACACTAGAATTGTTGTTGTTTAAAAAGATACACCTAGATTTAGAGTTCTGCGTTAGCCGTTAAAACCAGTGTTAGGTGCTCCTAACGCTGGTTTTGGCCGCCCGCTGGTATTTAGAGTCAGTCAGGAAAGGGTCTAACGCTCACTTTGCAGCCGCAACTTTTCCATACCGCAGATCCCCCTACGCCATTTGCGTATCCTATCTTTTCAATGGGATCTTTCTAACGCCGGTATTTAGAGTCTTGGTTGAAGTGAGCGTTAGAAATCTAATGACAAGACTCCAGCCGCAACAAAAAGCCAGGAGTTAAGAGCTTTCTGGGCTAACGCCGGTTCATAAAGCTCTTAACTACTGTGCTCTAAAGTACACTAACACCCATAAACTACCTATGTACCTCTAAACCAAGGCCCCCCCCCCACATCGCCGCCACTCTAATCATTTTTTTAACCCCTAATCTGCCGACCGCACACCGCCGCAACCTACGTTATCCCTATGTACCCCTAATCTGCTGCCCCCTAACACCGCCGACCCCTATATTATATTTATTAACCCCTAATCTGCCGCCCCCAATGTCGCCGCCACCTACCTACAATAATTAACCCCTAATCTGCTGACCGGACCTCACCGCTACTATAATAAAGTTATTAACCCCTAATCCGCCTCACTCCCGCCTCAATAACCCTATAATAAATAGTATTAACCCCTAATCTGCCCTCCCTAACATCACCGACACCTAACTTCAAGTATTAACCCCTAATCTGCTGACCGGACCTCACCGCTACTTTAATAAATTTATTAACCCCTAAAGCTAACACTAACACCCCCCTAACTTAAATATAATTTTTATCTAACGAAATAAATTATTTCTTATTAAATAAATTATTCCTATTTAAAGCTAAATACTTACCTGTAAAATAAACCCTAATATAGCTACAATATAAATTATAATTATATTGTAGCTATTTTAGGATTTATATTTATTTTACAGGCAACTTTGTATTTATTTTAACCAGATACAATAGCTATTAAATAGTTAATAACTATTTAATAGCTACCTAGTTAAAATAATTACAAAATTACCTGTAAAATAAATCCTAACCTAAGTTACAATTAAACCTAACACTACACTATCAATAAATTAATTAAATAAAATACCTACAAATAAATACAATTAAATAAACTAACTAAAGTACAAAAAATAAAAAAAGAACTAAGTTACAAAAAATAAAAAAATAATTTACAAACATTAGAAAAATATTACAACAATTTTAAGCTAAGTACACCTACTCTAAGCCCCCTAATAAAATAACAAAGCCCCCCAAAATAAAAAAAATGCCCTACCCTATTCTAAAATAAAAATTGAAACACTCTTTTACCTTACCAGCCCTTAAAAGGGCCTTTTGCGGGGCATGCTCCAAAGAATTCTGCTCTTTTGCCTGTAAAAAAAACCATACAATACCCCCCCAACATTACAACCCACCACCCACACACCCCTAATCTAACCCAAACCCCCCTTAAATAAACCTAACACTAAGCCCCTGAAGATCTCCCTACCTTATCTTCACCACGCCGGGTATCACCAATCCATCCAGAAGAGGCTCCGAAGTCTTCATCCAAGCACAAGGGGGGGCTGAAGAGGTCCATCATTGGGCTGAAGTCTTGATCCAAGCGGGGGGCTGAAGAGGTCCATCATCGGGCTGAAGAGGTCCATCATCCGGCTGAAGTCTTGATCCAAGCGGGGGCTGAAGAGGTCCATCATCCGGCTGAAGTCTTCTATCAAGCGGCATCTTCAATCTTCTTTTTTCCGGATCCATCTTCATCCCGCCGACGCGGAACATCCATCCTGGCCGACGACTTCCCAACGAATGACGGTTCCTTTAAATGACGTCATCCAAGATGGCGTCCCTCGAATTCCGATTGGCTGATAGGATTCGAGGGACGCCATCTTGGATGACATCATTTAAAGGAACCATCATTCGTCGCGAAGTCGTCGGCCAGGATGGATGTTCCGCGTTGGCGGGATGAAGATGGATCCGGAAGAAAGAAGATTGAAGATGCCGCTTGATAGAAGACTTCAGCCGGATGATGGACCTCTTCAGCCCCCGCTTGGATCAAGACTTCAGCTGGATGATGGACCTCTTCAGCCCGATGATGGACCTCTTCAGCCCCCGCTTGGATCAAGACTTCAGCCCCGATGATGGACCTCTTCAGCCCCCGCTTCTATCAAGCGGCATCTTCAATCTTCTTTTTTCCGGATCCATCTTCATCCCGCCGATGCGGAACATCCATCCTGGCCGACGACTTCCCAACGAATGACGGTTCCTTTAAATGACGTCATCCAAGATGGCGTCCCTCAAATTCCGATTGGCTGATAGGATTCGAGGGACGCCATCTTGGATGACGTCATTTAAAGGAACCATCATTCGTCGCGAAGTCGTCGGCCAGGATGGATGTTCCGCGTTGGCGGGATGAAGATGGATCCGGAAGAAAGAAGATTGAAGATGCCGCTTGATAGAAGACTTCAGCCGGATGATGGACCTCTTCAGCCCCCGCTTGGATCAAGACTTCAGCTGGATGATGGACCTCTTCAGCCCGATGATGGACCTCTTCAGCCCCCGCTTGGATCAAGACTTCAGCTCGATGATGGACCTCTTCAGCCCGATGATGGACCTCTTCAGCCCCCGCTTGGGCTTGGATGAAGACTTTGGAGCCTCTTCTGGATGAATATGTGATACCCGGCGTGGTGAAGATAAGGTAGGGAGATCTTCAGGGGCTTAGTGTTAGGTTTATTTAAGGGGGATTTGGGTTAGATTAGGGGTATGTGGATGGTGGGTTGTAATGTTGGGGGGGTATTGTATTTTTTTTTTTACAGGCAAAAGAGCAGAATTCTTTGGGGCATGCCCCGCAAAAGGCCCTTTTAAGGGCTGGTAAGGTAAAAGAGCTTTTCAATTTTTATTTTAGAATAGGGCAGGGCATTTTTTTGTTGGGGCTTTGTTATTTTATTAGGGGGCTTAGAGTAGGTGTAATTAGCTTACAATTTTTGTAATATTTTTATAATGTTTGTAAATTATTTTTTTATTTTTTGTAACTTAGTTCTTTTTTTATTTTTTGTTCTTTAGTTAGTTTATTTAATTGTATTTATTTGTAGGTATTTGTATGTAATTAATTTATTGATAGTGTAGTGTTAGGTGTATTTGTAACTTAGGTTAGGATTTATTTTACAGGTAATTTTGTAATTATTTTAACTAGGTAGCTATTAAATAGTTATTAACTATTTAATAGCTATTGTACCTAGTTAAAATAAATACAAAGTTGCCTGTAAAATAAATATTAATCCTAAAATAGCTACAATATAATTATAATTTATATTGTAGCTATATTAGGGTTTATTTTACAGGTAATTATTTAGCTTTAAATAGGATTAATTTATTTAATAAGATTTATTTTATTTTGTTAGATTTAAATTATATTTAATTTAGGGGGGTGTTAGTGTTAGGGTTAGACTTAGCTTTAGGGGTTAATACATTTATTATAGTAGCGGTGAGGTCCGATCGGCAGATTAGGGGTTCATAATTGTAGGTAGGTGGCAGCGACATTGGGGGGGCAGATTAGGGGTTAATAAATATAATATAGGGGTTGGCGGTGTTAGGGGCAGCAGATTAGGGGTACATAGGGATAATGTAGGTTGCGGCGGTATACGGAGCGGCAGATTAGGGGTTAATAATAAAATGCAGGGGTCAGCGGGGGCGGCAGATTAGGGGTTAATAAGTGTAAGGTTAGGGGTGTTTAGACTCGGGGTACATGTTAGGGTGTTAGGTGCAGACTTAGGAAGTGTTTCCCAGTAGGAAACAATGGGGCTGCGTTAGGAGGTTTTTTTTCAGCTCAAATGGCCCCATTGTTTCCTATGGGGGAATTGTGCACGAGCACGTTTTTGAAACTGGCCGCGTCCTTAAGCACTGCTGGTATTGAGAGTTGCAGTGGCAGTAAATTATGCTCTACGCTCCCTTTTTGGAGCCTTACGCAGCCCTTCTGTGAACTCTAAATACCAGCAGTATTTAAAAGGTGCGGGGGGACAAAAATCATGCGTAGCTAATGCACCCTTTGGCCGCAGAACTCTAAATCTAGCCGATAGATAATCCCTTTATTACCCATTCCCCAGTTTTGCATAACCAACACAGTTATAATTATACACTTTTTACACCTCTGTATCTAAGCCTGCCCCCCTTTGACAGACTTACTCCTAGGTAACTTCATGTGCGTGAGCTCAATGTTATTTATATGACACACATGAACTAACGCCCTCTAGTGGTTACAAACAGTCAAAATGCATTCACATAAGAGGCGTCCTTCAAGTTCTACGAAATTAGCATATGACCCTCCTAGGTTTAGCTTTCAACTAAGAATACTAAGAGAACAAACCAAAATTAGTGACAAAAGTATATTGTAAAGTTGTTTAAAATGACATGCTCTATTTACATAGTAACATAGTAACATAGTAGATAAGGTTGGAAAAAGACTGAAGTCCATCGAGTTCAACCTATACAAATCTAAAATACTTACAAAAAGCTCCAGTTAAGCTTAAATAACCCCATTAAAATGTGACCCGTTTAATACTAGCAATGATATCAATGAATTTTGTTTATATACAGAAATTTATCCAGACTATTTTTAAATGTATCTATGGTATTGGCATTCACTACCTCCTTTGGTAATGAGTTCCACAATTTTATTGCTCTTACTGTGAAAAAACGTTTCCGTTGCAGGAGATTAAATCTCCTTTCCTCCAACCTTAAATTATGACCTCTTGTCAGAAACAATTTTCTTGGAATAAACAGAGCTTCTGCCATCTCTGTATATGGGCCTTGAATATATTTATATAAAGTAATCATGTCACCTCTCAAGTGCCTTTTTTCTAAAGAAAACAGACCCAGTTTGGCTAGCCTCTCCTCATAAGTTAATTTTTCCAATCCCCTTATTAGCTTTGTGCACCCATCTTTAGCTTGTTATCTATTACTACTCCCAAATCCCTTTCCTCCTGTGTTTGGCTAAGTCTTGTCCCATTTAAAAACTACATAGCCTGCTTATTTTTACTTCCAAAATGTAGAACCTTGCATTTTTCCGTATTAAATCTCATTTTCCATTCACTTGCCCATAGTTCTAATTTTAGCAAATCCCTTTGTAAAGAGAGTTCGTCCTGCTCTGACCTAATGACCTTACTTAACTTAGTATCATCTGCAATAATAGAGATGTCGCTATTTAATCCTTGCTCCAAGTCATTTATAAAAATATTAAAAAGGACAGGGCCCAGTACTGATCCCTGGGGGACGCCACTGATTACCTTTGTCCAATCTGAGTATGATCCATTTACTACTACTCGTTGCTCCCTATCTTTTATCCAGTTATTTATCCATGAGCTAACATTTTCAGCTATTCCCAGTCCCTTAATTTTGTGCATTAATCTCTCATGTGGCACTGTATCAAATGCCTTTGCAAAATCTAAGTATATCACATCAACTGATTCCCCTTTATCTATATTTTTACTTACTTCCTCGTAGAATCTAATTAGATTAGTTTGACATGATCTATTTCTCCTAAAGCCATGCTGATTAGAACTCATAATCTTGTTTACACGAATATGCTCATCAATATAATCATTTATAATCCCTTCAAATATCTTCCCCACTATTGATGTCAGACTAACTGGTCTATAGCTTCCTGGATCATCCCTGCTTCCCTTTTTGACGAGTGGCACCACATCAGCTTTACGCCAATCCTGGGGTACCATGCCTGAGGATAATGAGTCTTGAAAAATTAAGAGTAAAGGTTTGTCTATAACAGTGCTAAATTCCCTTAACACCCTTGGGTGTATTCCATCTGTGCCTGGAGTTTTATTTACCTTAATATTTTCCATTTTTTTCCTGATATCCTCTAAACAAAACCCAGTTAGTGGTATGGACTGGCATGTTCTATTCTGTTCCAAAGTATCATTCAATGGTTCCTCTCTTGTGTATACTGAAGAAAAAAACTGGTTTAGTACCTCAGCCTTCTCCCTGTCATTATTTATCATGCTACCCTCCACGCATTTTAATGTACCTATATTATCCTTCTTAGATTTTTTGCTATTTATGTACTTAAAGAACCTTTTAGGGTTAGACTTAGAATCCTTGGCAATTAATTTTTCATTTTCAATTTTGGCTAATTTGATTGCTTTTTTGCATGCTTTGTTACATTCCTTATAAATATTGTATGTTGAGTCTGTACTATTTTCTTTTAATAATTTAAATGCCCTACGTTTTTTCCGAATTTCTCTTAACACATTTTTATTTAGCCATAATGGCTTTGTTTTTTTATTTTTATTTTTAAAACCATATGGTATGTGTTGATATGTATATTTATTTAACAATTTTTTAAATATTATCCATTTATCCTCTGTATTTTTATTAGAAAATACATTGTCCCAATTTATATTATTTAATGATTTCCTTAAATCGTTGAATTTTGCTTTCTTGGAATTAAAAGTCTTAGTTAAGCCTTTAAAACACTGCATATGAAAAGAGATTTCAAATGTGACCATGTTATGATCACTGTTACCCAAATGTTCTTTAACTTCTATGTTTGATATTATATCTGTATTGTTTGATAGCACTAAATCCAATATAGCTTTACTCCTAGTTGGCTCCTCTATTAATTGTGACAAGAGGTTATCCCTGAGAACATTTAAAAATCTATTCCCTTAGCTGAATTACTAGTTTCATTGGCCCAGTTTATATCAGGGTAGTTAAAATCTCCCATAATTACAGCACTGTTATTAGCAGCCTTACATATTTGGATAAGTAGTTTAGTTTCCTCCGGGTCACTAATGTTGGGAGGCTTGTAGCATGTTCCTAGTAATATTTTTTTTAGGATTTTTCCCCCCACTCTTTATTTCAACCCACAGGGTCTCTACATTGTCACTTGTATCATAAATATCTTCCCTTATTGTAGGTTTAAGGTTAGGTTTAATATACAGATGGCCCTCGTTTTACAACGGTTCAATTTACACCGTTTCAGAATAACAACCTTTTTTTCCAGTCATGTGACTGCTATTGAAAAGCATTGAGAAGCAGTGCATTGATTAAAATAGCCAGTAGGTGGAGCTGTCTGCTTGTGTTGCAGCAATACCAAGCAAGCTGAAATTAATCAGTTTAACCAGACCTGAGCTATCAAGCAGATTTCAAAAGAACAAGATCTTCCTGTCTATAAATCAGTCCAGATTGGAATGCATAGAAAGAACTGTTTGCAGAAAAATGCAAGTGAAGTCTGTGTTGTGTGATTATTTTATTAGGTTTATAATGCTGTTTAGTAAATGTTTTTGTTCATTTAACTTAGTTTAATTATATATTCTGTGTTGTGTGATTATTTTATCAGGTTTATAATGCTGTTTAGCATTTAAAGTCTTCATTTCAAAGCTTTAAAAATAATGTATTAGGTGTTACTTATGACAATTTTGAGAGGGGCCTGGAACCTATCTCCCTCACTTCCCATTGACTTAAATTATATATTATTATAACTGGGTTTCAATTTACAACGTTTTCGATTTACAACCATTCCTTCTGGAACCTAACCCCGGCGTAAACTGAGGGCTACCTGTACATGCAGATTCCTCCACACCTTTTATTATTCCTGTCCCTCCTAAATAATGTATACCCCTCTAAGTTAACTGCCCAGTCATGTGAATCATGCCACCAAGTTTCAGTTATACTGATAACATCATAGTCCTCTTCTGCAACTAAGATCGTCAGCTCCCCCATTTTACCTGTCATGCTTCTTGCATTTGTTGTCATACATTTAATTTTCATGTGCTTTCTGCTGCTACTTGGTGTGCTTTCCTCTATACTTTCTAATGTGACATTTCTTAAGTCATCCCTTCCTTGAGATATTAAGGGAGTGACATATTCACAGATCTCTCTGTTCTATTTTGTTCTAACTGACCCCCCCCCCCCTTTGCCTAGTTTAAAAGGTTCTCTAAACATGCTACCATCCTTTCCCCCAACACACCTGCACCCATGTCATTTAGGTGCAATCCATCCTTACTGTACAAATTGTACCCTAGTGAAAAATCAGCCCAGTGTTCTAAAAAGTCAAACCCCTCATTTTTACACCATGTTTTTAGCCATGAATTAACAGACCTTAGCTCCTTCTGCCTTACTGAGTTAACACACGGCACTGGTAATATCTGGTAATATCTTAGAAAATATTACTTTGGAGGTCCTTGCTTTAAGCTTGCTACCTAACTCCCTGAAGTCATTTTTTAGGACTCTCCATCTCCCACCGATTCCTTCATTAGTACCAATATGCACCATGGCTGCAGGATCAGACCCACATCCCTCTAAAAATCTATCAATGCGCTCGACAATATGCCTAACACGAGCCCCTGGAAGACAGCAAACTGTTCTATGTAAAGGGTCTGGATGACAAATTACCCTATCAACCTTCCTAATAATAGAGTCTCTTACCACCAACATCTGCCTCTGGCCCTGACTTGTTTGCCCCTTAAACAGACAATGTTATTTTAACAGAGAATCAATACAGCAACCCTGAAAGAGCAAGCTCACAGAGTAAATGTGCTAAACTTATAGGCTTGCAAGGCCCACACAGGTGAAAATAATCCCACCCCTAATTACCCACAAAGACAGAAAAAAATGGAATGCTAGAAATAAAGTTATTTAGTTATTTCCTTTTTTTTTTTTTTTTTTTTTTTTTTTAAAAATGCAACCCTTGCAAAGCAAATAATTAATAAATTAGCTTGGTTAGCTATTATACTTAAACAGACAATGTTACTTTAACTGAGAATCAATACAGCAACCCTGAAAGAGCAAGCTCACAGAGTAAATGTGCTAAATTTATAGGCTTGCAAGGCCCACACAGGTGAAAATAATCCCACCCCTAATTACCCACACAGACAGAAAAAAAATGGAATGCTAGAAATAAAGTTATTTAGTTATTTCCTTTTTTTTTTTTTTTTTTTTAAAATGCATCCCTTGCAAAGCAAGTAATTTATAAATTAGCTTGGTTAGCTATTATACTTAAACAGACAATGTTACTTTAACAGAGAATCAATACAGCAACCCTAAAATATTATTTTGGACCTGACTGTCCCTTTAAATTCATAGAATACTTCAGTACTGTGCTTTGGAAAACATTGTATCCCTATATGGTAGCTAATATTTTCCAAAAACTGCAGCATTGAGACTAAATGAAAAGTTAAAGTAATAAAAACTTTTCTGCAGTATAATAGTAACTAGAAGGAATCTTAATAAAGTAATATAGCACATAAAAATCTTCTTAGAAAGATTATTTTTTAAATTAAAAGAGAAGCACTGCATGCCCTATGTTCTCACACTGCAGCTTTGAGCCTATATCCCCTAACAAAGTAACTATCAGGGGCGCGATCCGATATACGGCGTAGTTTTTGGCGCAAGTGAGGGAATCCGCACCGCCCTTAGTTTCACCTCACACATCGGGTATTACATATACCCCGCCGGCAGTTGCTAAAGTGCCGTAAGTTGGATAAACTAGCAATGTCCAGAAATGAGCGTAACTACAAATTTCTGGAGTCAAAAGTGACTTACGACACTTTAGAAACTGCCTGCGCCTAAAAAAACGAACTAAAATATTAAATCTCCCGTAACTGTCTAACACGCCTCCCAAAAATCAGCCCGATACGTATACCCCTATATCCACAATCCCCCCTCTCACTCCTAATAATAAATGTATTAACCCCTAGACCGACAACCCCCACAACACAATAAGCCTAATTATTACCCCTAAACCGCCATAGCCCACACCCCCTAAACTGCCGCTCCCGGAGCCTGCCACACCTAAATAAAGTGTTTAACCCCTAAACCGCTGCTCCCGGACCCAGCCGCCACCATATTAAATTTATTAACCCCTAAACCTAAGTCTAACCCTAACACCCCCCTAACTTAATTATTATTTAAATAAATCTAAATAATATTAATATTATTAACTAAATTATTCCTATTTAAAACTAAATACTTACCTATAAAATAAACCCTAAGATAGCTACAATATAATTAATAATTATATTGTAGCTATTTTAGGATTTATTTTTATATTACAGGCAATTTTGTATTTATTTTAACTAGGTACAATTGCTATTAAATAGTTATTAACTATTTAATAGCTACCTAGTTAAAATTATTACACAATTACCTGTAAAATAAATCGTAACCTAAGTTACAAATACACCTAACACTACACTATCAATAAATTAATTAAATAAATTAACTACAATTATCTAAAATTAAATACAATTAAAGAAACTATAGTACAAAAAACAAACAAACACTAAATTACAAAAAATAAAAAAATATTACAAGAAGTTTAAACTAATTACACCTAATCTAAGCCCCCTAATAAAATAAAATAGCCCTTAAAAGGGCCTTTTGCGGGGCATTGCCCCAAAGTAATCAGCTCTTTTACCTGTAAAAAAAAGAACAACCCCCCCAACATTACAACCCACAACCCACACACCCCTACTCTAAAACCCACCCGATCCCCCCTTAAAAAAACCTAACACTACCCCATTGAAGATAACCCTACCTTGAGCTGTCTTCACCCAGCCGAGCAGAAGTCTTCATCCGATCCGGGCAGAAGAGGTCCTCCAGCCAGGCAGAAGTCTTCATCTGATCGGGGCAGAAGAGGTCCTCCATCCGGCAGAAGTCTTCATCCAAGCGGCATCTTCTATCTTCATCCTTCCAGTGAGGAGTGGCTGCATCTTGAAGACATCCGAAGCAGAGCATCCTTCCTGCACGACGATTACCCGTTGAATGGCTGGTCCTTTAAATGACATCATCCAAGATGGTGTCCCTCGAATTCCGCTTGGCTGATAGGATTCTATCAGCTAATCGGAATTAAGGTAGGAAAAATATGATTGGTTGATTTAATCAGCCAATCGGATTGAAGTTCAATCCGATTGGCTGATTTGATCAGCCAATAGAATGCAAGGTCAATTCTATTGGCTGATCCAATCAGCCAATCGGATTGAACTTCAATCCGATTGGCTGATTAAATCAACCAATCAGATTTGTCCTACCTTAATTCCGATTGGCTGATAGAATCCTATCAGCCAATCGGAATTCGAGGGACGCCATCTTGGATGACGTCATTTAAAGGACCAGCCATTCATCGGGTAGTCGTTGTGCAGGAAGGATGCTCCACGTCGGATGTCTTCAAGATGCAGCTGCTCCTCGCCGGAAGGAAGAAGATACTGCTTGGATGAAGACTTCTGCTGGATGGAGGACCTCTTCTGCCCCGATCGGATGAAGACTTCTGCCCGGCTGGAGGACCAATTGTGCCCGGATTGGATGAAGACTTCGGCCCGGCTGGGTGAAGACGGCTCAAGGTAGGGTGATCTTCAATGGGGTAGTGTTAGTTTTTTTTTAAGGGGGGATCGGGTGGGTTTTAGAGTAGGGGTGTGTGGGTGGTGGGTTGTAATGTTGGGGGGGTTGTTCTTTTTTTGCAGGTAAAAGAGCTGATTACTTTGGGTCAATGCCCCGCAAAAGGCCCTTTTAAGGGCTATTTGTAATTTAGTTTAGGGTAGGGCATTTTATTATTTTGGGGGGCTTTTTTATTTTATTAGGGGGCTTAGATTAAGTGTAATTAGTTTAAACTTCTTGTAGTATTTTTTATTTTTTGTAATTTAGTGTTTGGGTTTTTTTGTACTATAGTTTAGTTTATTTAATTGTATTTTATTTGAGATAATTGTAGTTAATTTATTTAATTAATTTATTGATAGTGTAGTATTAGGTGTATTTGTAACTTAGGTTAGGATTTATTTTACAGGTAATTTTGTAATTATTTTAACTAGGTAGCTATTAAATAGTTATACCTTGTTAAAATAAATACAAAGTTGCCTGTAAAATAAAAATAAATTTTAAAATAGCTACAATATAATTGTTAATTATATTGTAGCTATCTTAGGGTTTATTTTATAGGTAAGTATTTAGTTTTAAATAGGAATAATTTAGTTAATAATATTAATATTATTTAGATTTAATTAAATAATAATTAAGTTAGGGGGGTGTTAGGGTTAGACTTAGGTTTAGGGGTTAATCAATTTAATATAGTGGCGGGGAAGTTGGGGGCGGGAGATTAGGGGTTAATAAATTTAATGTAGGTGGCAGCGGTGTAGGGGGGTCAGATTAGGGGTTAATAAATTTAATGTAGGGGGCGGCGGGGTCCAGGAGCGGTGGTTTAGGGGTTAAACACTTTTTTTAGGTGTGGCAGGGTCCGGGAGCGGCGGTTAGGGGTTAATACATATAATGTAGGTGGCGGTGGGCTCCGGGAGCGGCGGTTTAGGGGTTAATACACTTTATTAGGTATTGCGGTGGTGGATTGGGGTTGACCGGTAGATAGACATTGCGCATGCGTTAGGTGTTTTTTTTTTTAAAGGCATTTTAGGGAGTTACGGTGCTCCCATACTCAGCGCAAGGCCTGCTACGGCTGCATTTTATGGATAGGTGAAAATGGAGTAAGATTTCTCTATTTTCGCCAAGTAAGGCCTTGTGCTGGATATTGGATACCGATTAACGACGCGGTCCCATGTTAGCCTATGGCAGTAAGAATTGCGGGCGATGGGTGAAATATACGGGCGTAAGTTGTATGCTACGCCGTATATGTGATACCAAACCCGCACAAAAACCGACGTTGCCGGCTTTTGTGGGCGACGCTGCATATCGGATGGGGCCCCAGATCGCTTCTTCTTAACACATTATGCCAACTATTTAGTGGCATATGTCAATCCCCCTGAACATTGACAGCCCCTGCTTGCTGCTAGACACAATGCTGGGCAGAAAGGGGCATAGAAGATGTATGCCCCTGTTTGTTCAGTCTTTCTTAAATTGATGGTAAACTGTGAGCATACGCTAAGCTACATGTGAATATGCTTTAAAAATTAATGGCACTTTCATTAACACCTTAGTGACCAGACCATTTTTCAATTTTCTTACCAATTAGGACCAGGGCTATTTTTACATTTCTACAGTGTTTGTGTATAGCTGTAATTTTCCTCTTACTCATTTACTGTACCCACACATATTATATACAGGTTTTCTCACCATTAAATGGACTTTCTAAAGATACCATTATTTTTATCATATCATATAATTTACTATAAAAAAATATATAAAATATGATGAAAAAGGAAGGCGGATCCTGATGGAGCATGGAGTCGGATGTGTAAGAGAGATGCTCCGTGCAAGATAGAAAGTTTAGGAGACCATAAGGGACTCATACCAATGAACTTCCCTGCAGTCAGGTCCCAGAGCTGTGCTAAGGCTCAGAGCATTTACAGCTAGAGATAAGACTGTTCTCTGGGTGGTTCCAGCTACAGCGCAGAAGAAACAAGCAGCAAAACTGGCAGGGCCGACGCCATCTTAATAAGACATGTGGCGGGGCGGCCTTAGAGCGGAGAGTCAAAATAATGGAGAGGCACAAAGTTAATACTCCGGACAGGAGGGTGCCTTGAAAAACAATCCATGAGTAGTCCGCATCTGCATCTTACGATACAGCTATGGGGTCTGCAGAGAGGGCCCATATTAAATTAATAATTCTATGCTGGGGCAAAGCTGAGGGAACCCCTCAGAGGGGAAGGTATAAAAACGCTTAAGGTTATGACTGATGGCTCATCACATGGCCCGCTTTCACTGAAGGCTAAAATAAGGACATGACACACAGCTAGAGTGTACACTGAGGAGGATTAGGTTATAACTATACCCTCCTGTTATGATAGCACTAACTCTGCTCAGTACTGTAATCTAATGTGGCATTAAGTGACAGATTGCAAAAACATCTATAAATACAGGAACTGAACCCCCTGGTGGGAAGGGGGAAGAAGATATACTAATAAAAACAAAGCCCCTACTACTACTGCCTCTGAATATGTAGAAGGGAATAATAAGGCTAACCTTGCTAACAGGCTTATAGTTCATAGTATCCCTTCCCCATAACAATCTGCAAAGGGAAAGGTAGCTAAAATTGAACGAAGCTTGAATCAGAAGACATTAATAAAAGCCAAAGAATTGCTTGGGGCTAGTACACTCTGACTTTAAAGATGGCGGCAAGGAAGCTACCTAAACATCCACAGGGGGGGGAACACACCCACAGCGAATATCTTCTTTAAATCCTCTAAGAGAGAGAAACAACAGGACTCCCAGCAGGCCTTACAAGATGATGAAGTTGACTTGGTGTAATATTAGGCTGAAGGGAGTACCTGAAGATATCACGGCAGCTAACTTCGAGACTTATCTACTACAACTTTTCCAAACCATCACAGGAGTAGCGGAAGAGAACATGTTCGCATGTTCAGATTCCATGAAAAATAAGCTATCTTAGCGGCTGCCAGAAAGAATCTGATCTTCAAATTTCAGGGGTCAGTCATTCAATTTTATCAGGACCTTTGCTCAAGGACCCTGCAGAGGAGAGGTGCACTGAAGCCGCTTACAGCCTTACTACGGAAAAATGAAATCACCTATAGATGGGGCTTCCCTTTCACACTGAAAATACTGCACTCTGGTATAACATATACCTTGAGGGAAGCAAAAGACATTCCAGATATAAGTAACCATCTAGGGCTGGAAACCCCCCAACTGACATCCACTATGCCGGGAAGAGGTGAGGAAGGGCCCAGCAAATCAAGGAATGTCCCACAAAGACAGAATTGGACAAAGATCCCTAAGAACAAGCAGAAGAGTTGAACTACTTTCCTAGTTCTATATGGGGAGTGAAAATCCTCCTTAAAAACCCCTTGTCCTGTATTCACGCTTTCCAGATAAGTATACTCACACTTTGTTAGTTCACATGGCGACACAAAATTAAATACAGTTCATTGATATAGGACTTTTTATGGTAAGAGAGGAAAGCCCAATATGGGCGATGTTAACAAAGTGGTGGACATGACCGCTGAAAAGTCAAGTATTATGGTATGAACTCTATATAATGTTGTCTTAACCGGACACACCCAGAGATAGACGCTTTGATACTCCACAATCCTATTAAATATTTGTGTAGAGGTAGAGGTGTTTAGATTGTTCAGCACAATTAATATATTGTTATCTAAGTTGTAAGTCTACAATGCATTTGAAATGTCAATGTAAGATCATTCATTGAACAGAAGTTTTTTTTTTTTTTCTACCTGTTTTGTTACAATTCATTTTTTCTTCATCATTGTAATGTCTGTACAAAAGGAATCGACATTCAACTTTTTTTTTTTTTTTAAATGTATGTTAAGTTGCTTTCATACAAATTTCATGTTAGACTTGTTTTTCAAGATTTTATGTTTTTGGTTGGCTTCACATATGTGGTCTGTGGTTCTACATTTAAGGTGTGGGGGGTCCATCTATATAGGTTATCCTTAGAGTTTACTTTTTATGTCACAACCTATTAGAATCATCTATATAATGTGAGAGGGCTCAATACTGATATCAAAAAGAGGACAGCACTGACTCAGTACATTAGGGCAAGAGCAGACATTATTATGTTACAGGAGACCCATTTCACTAAAGAGATAGTGCCTAAATACTGGGCTAGAAGTTTTAGTCTCTCCTTTCATTTGACTACTGATTCAAAAAAAAGGGGGGTATCCATCCTTATAAACCAATCTGTACAGTTTAGTATTGACAAAGTAATATTAGATCCAATGGGTAGATATCTTATAGTAAGGGGCCATATCCAAGACATCCCGGTTACTATCTGTAATGTATATGCCCCTAACGAAAAGCAAGAGCTATTTGTCCGTAATATATCTCCCAATTACTGACTCAATGGTCACAAACCCGAATTATACTTGCAGTGGACTTTAACATATCCCTAACCCCATATATGACTAAGTCTGCCAAGAATTTAACCAGCAAGCAGCATAGGCATAATGGTCAAGCAAAGATAATTAAAGATTATTAAGCTATGCATAATATTCTAGATTCCTGGGAACCTCAGTATGGGATTACTACAGATTATACACTTTATTCAAGTGCACACAAGACATACTCCAGACTGGATTATATTTTTGTTAGTCAGACTTTGATACCAAATATCACGTCATCCTCGATTCTGCCATGTGTTTGGTTGGACCATTCCTTGGTTCAATTGAAGTTGACGGGTATTTTAAAAATTCATAGGCAACGCACATGGACATTTGACCCATCCATTCTTAAATTTCAGCCTACACATCTTAGAATCTCTGAATCTCTAAAAGAATATTGGCAAGTGAATAAAGATACAACAGGTGCGATTAATGCATGGGCAGCACATAAACCCTTTCTTAAGGGTTTACTAATTAAAGAAAAATCGATAGCCAATAAAAAGTGCAGAGCCACAATAGATGAGCTCCAAATAGAAATAGCCGAACTGGAGAAACAACACCAGCACTTCATATCTAGTAAAATATTTCAGATACTCCAAACCAAAAAGAAAACTCTAGCAAAAACTCTGGAAGACTCCTCAGTAAAGGCTATCCACATGCTGAAAGCACATTATTACTTACATTCAAATAAACCAGATAAATACAGTGCACATAAGCTTAGAGAAAGAATTAAAAATGTTTCTATCCCGATTATACAAAAATCAGACAACACGCGCACATCGCTCTGGTGGATTATTTGATGGGCACTAAAAAACCTTCTCTGCCCCTCTCTTTGGACGTGGAGAAGGCGTTTGACAGGATTGACTGGGGGTATATTGGTCTTTTGCATGAAATGGGCTTTGAAGGGAATTTCATGAAAGCTCTGGGGAGCATCTATTCCACCCCAACAGCTGTCGTCAGGGCTGCGGGTTTCCAATCCAGAAACATTGATATTCTGAATGGTACGCAACAAGGTTTCCCTCTCTCACCAGTCCTGTTCACTCTTTGCATTGAACCACTCGCAGCCTGCATCAGGTATACCCCAGAGATATCAGGGGTTAAATTGAAAAACCTAGAACATAAGCTTTCACTCTTCGCGGACGATGTTCTCTTAACCCTGACTAATCCCTTAATATCCCTCCCGATCTTATACCAAGTTTTGAATGACTTCTCCCTGATCTCTGGTTATAAGATCAATTTAGATCAATGTGAAGCTCTTCCTTTAGCACTGCCACAATACACCAAGAAATTAATTGAAGCTAATTTTGATTTGATATGGGCTAAAAAAACATTACCTATCTGGGAGTTAAGATATCTGACCACTTTACGAAATTATATGAATTAAACTATGGCCCATTACTTAAAGCAATCAATAGGGACCTGAAAAAAGGGAGATCATATCGATTCTCTTGGTATGGTAGGTTATCAGCTGTTAAAATGAACATCCTCCCTCGGATTTTATACCTATTCAGATCGTTACCAATTGCAGTCCCCAAATCAGAAATATATAAGATGCAATCAAGTATAAACACCTTCTTGAGAGGGGATAGACAGGCCTGAATAGCTTCAGACACTTTAACACTACACAGACAGTGGGTTATCCAAACTTGACTGACTATTATCAGGCTGCTAGACTATCTCATTCGTTCATGTTAGAAGAAGACATGGGGGGTACGAGAACCCTGCAGATATACTGTGGGATACTACACAAAACAAGGTAAAAATATTATAGTTCCACTGTCACTACTGAGACTACTAGATTATGGAAGTCCCTGACGGGATCTCTTGCGTTGATCCATCAGAGATCACAAACTATCCCATTGAAGTTCCTATTGCATACAGATTTACACCAACAAATTAGGAAATGGGTCAACAGGGGGCTATATAGAGTGGCAGATTTTTTTGGATAGGGGGAACATTCAAACTTTCACTCAGTTACAGGAGAGAATCCAGCCAGAGAAGCTGCAGTGGTTTCTGTACATTCAGATGTCCTCAGCCCTAAATGCATACTGTTTCCCATGGCCCGCACAAACATACACTACGCTTGAATGCATATGCTCTACCTCAATAAGACAAAAAAAGATGATCTCCACTATATATTTAACCCTACAGTGAGCAAAATCTACTGATACCTTAACACTTATAGATAAATGGACAGCAGACACGGGCCTACACCTTCCCAAAGAGGAATGGACTCAAATCTTATATGACTCAGGGAGAGGGTTGATAAGTGCTGACTTAAAGGAGAACTGTATTAAAACATTTTTCAAATGGTATCTTACTCCAGTGAGAACTTCCCACTTCTCTAGCGAGGGCTCGAAATTCTGTTATAGAGGATGCGGACAAGTAGGAACTTATCTACACATGTGGTGGGACTGCCCTAGGGTTAAGGTGATTTAGTATAAATTGCAGAGATTGTTAAGTGAGATCTTACAAGAGAGAAAGAGGGCCCAATGGCACCACTGGTTGTGAATAGGGAATATAGTTATTGATATCAATATATAATAATACTAGGGGGAAGGGGGTAGATCCTCTATTCCACCCTTATGTCTAGAGTATCATTGTAAGGTGCTGTGTACTAGTAAACTTTACACAAGGACTTGGGGATTGAAATCTCCAAAAAATTGTACACTTAGATAGCACTCTTATTCCCTCATGTGGACTAATTTGACTGAGTTACAAGATTGCGGATCAGTGAATTAAATTAAAACATAACTTTTATTGGACTTTTTATTAAAATTAATGGAAAGGACAATACGTTTAAAAACCCAGGAATAAATCAACTTAGATAGGAATTAAACGGAGCTTAAAGTTAACCAGATTAATAAAAAATGTTATAATATAAATAGCAACTATAGATAATTAATCTTCAGACTGAGATTTAGCCAGATATGTAAGTTGTCCAATTCTAATAAGAGTAGGGGTTAACACATAAAGATGTGATAACATTCGTTGTTACAATGAATAATTGAAACAAATGTCTGGCTGTGAGGTGTAATGATTATGGTATCTTGTGGTATACCATGTACTTGTGTGTGATGTTCAGTATATTCTAGTCGCTCACACAGCAATATCCTCCATGGAGTAAAATGAGCCTTGATACTCTGTATCTTATACCTTATACTACTGTATTGATCTAGTATAAGCAATAGTCTTAATAAGTTAAGAATGTAAATATATAAGATACAATAATAATAGCAAATTCTGCTCCCTTGGTATTGTTTCACCACAGCGCTAATGTTAGTGTCTCGATTGCATTGGTTAGATATTGTCAATCTCTATTAATTCATATAACTGATTATTAACACCATCACAATAGCAGATACCACTTACAATTAGCATTATTTTGTTAGTATCATAATCTTCTTACATCTTAGTTAGCTTTTAAAGTCTTTTTATCAGATAACGTGATTCCACAAATTATTTCTTAAGATCTTTTAGCTATTAGTTATCACCGGATTTGTGAGTTTTATGTATACTTATAACTGCCGTTGTGTAAGTATCACAATAGTAACCGTAGCTGAATGTTAATACAATAAGTTCAAACTAATATCAAAACTACTGTGATGTATTTCTGGTTAATTTTGTCTCTTTTAGTTATTCCTAGTGTAGGTAGACCATCGTGCATTAACTGCAGCTGCTATATCATTACAAATAAGTCACTGATGTGACTCCGTTGTTAAGCTAAAGGTAGTTTTAAGCTAATCACCAACTGTCTGCAACAACACTTCAGTATCAGTAGCTGAAAATAAATAAAATAAGCTTTAGCCGCTTTCTAAACTGTTGTAATATTTATAATCAAAATCAGTCTCCTATAATTGTACATTGTATAGGTAGACCTTAGGAGATTGCATGCAGCACAATTTGTTAAGTTATATATAAGCCACTGAGTGTGACATATTTGTTAAGTAATATATGAGCCACTAAGTGTGACACCGTTTTTGCGCTGCAAGTTAGTTAAAGCTGGTCACCAGTTAAGTATCAAAATCAAACTTTTTTTTCCTGATAATTAAAATATAGCTAACACTATAAGGAGCCCATTAACTCCCAACCTCCCCTGACATGTTTCGCCGAACAATTCGGCTTTCTCAAAGGGTTTACGGAGGTGAAAACTTGGCGGGTATTTCAACCCACTGACTCCGCCTGTTCTTAGCGTGTCATAGATTTTTAGCGAATCAAAAGTGGGGGTGTGTATGTTTACCTTACCCACGTCAGAATAGAGTAGGAATTGGTTTCAGACGATAGAGTGAGTTTTTCATTCATATTCAAGAACATCCGTTTGTATAATAATCCAGTCACAGCTGGGTTTTGTATGGTAGATGAATTATTGTGTACAATCATATACATATTTCTAAAGGGAGCCATCTTTATATTACCAAAATAAGTAGATTAGTGAATTGTATAATACTTGTGACATGGAGTTGAATTATTGTTGTTATTACATACTTCATCAACAAGCGCAGTCTAAGTTGTTTTTATAAAAATTATTTTGTTGCCTTGGGATATGCTTATTTAGAATGATAAAGTCGTGTATCTAATTATTAGATACAATAATGCGTGAATATAAGATTTTGCCATTGTTATAATCTAACTCGTTGCCAGATGTAAAAAATTGTTATTTCTACAATGATAAAGATATAAGATTTCTACAGGAAGTACATTCGTGAATAGAAGATGTTTTGATCACATAAACCAAGGGTACTAATACAAACATTAATAGTGCCTTTCTACTTAGTATTGTTTTGAGTAGTTTTAACATACACCTTTATGTCAATATGTTCTATGCTGACACAACAAATATGACTTGATTTAGAAAGTGCACTTTTTGGCACATGTGACAAATTCTCGCATTAATTATGCAGTGCTTGAAACAATAAGTGATTTATCATATTGTGAATATAACTTAAATAATTATTATAAAAGAAAAGTGCCTAAAATTTTAAGAATATGTGATATTGTGCTATGAGAGTGTGATCCTTAAATTAAATTAGGTAAGTTGAAATTGATTAAAAATACTAGTGCATATTTTGAGTAAAAGGATCTCAAAAATATTATTCAAATATGAATTATTATTGTGGTAGTATTTGAATATTGTGTTTGTGATTGCCTCAGTGAGAGACTAAAATTCCAGTGCTGACTTGCCTAATAAAAATAAATAAAAATGATTATTCTAGGTGATAAGTTAAAATAAGTCTTGTTTATAAGAAAGTCTATATTATCCTGATGTTAATATTTGACTATGGGTATGTGTATTACGAAGAGAGATCAAATTAAATTTGAATCCCTGTTAGTGCATATATTAAGACAATAATATTAGCAACTGTTGTTGTAATTGTTTTTATTTTAATTAGGATGTTCTTCGTTTAATTATAAGTATGTGAAATAATTATTGTGTTCATTTAGTCCCCCTGGTTGGACTGAGTTCATTAAAAAAAATCCATGTACTTTCATGTTGTAGAAGATTTTTTGATAAATCACCTCCTCTTATACCTAAATTGATCTTTTGAATCCCTGTACAGGTAAGTGTGGTGTTTTTCCCTTTGTGGTACTTTAAAAAATGATAGGCCACTGACGTGAGATTTTTCTTGTCATGTAGGTCTTTCGCCGCATTTTTTATATTTTGAAGATGTTCTTGTAAGCGGGTTCGTAACTTGCTTGTCGTCATGCCAATATATATTTTCGGGTACCCACATTTAATCATATAAATGACTCCTGATGAGTTGCAACTGATGTATGTTTTAATGTCATGAGATTTACCAAATCTGTCTTGTATTCTGTGGGTTTTTAGCATGTATTTGCAACTACTGCATGTACCACAAGGGTATGAGCCTTGTACACTAGTTTTCTTGATAGTTTTCCTTTTTTCCAGAAAATGACTTGGGCTTATCATATCTTTCAGATTTTTGCTTCTTCTGTAACTAACATCAACTCTATTGCCCAGATGCTGCTTTAATATGATGTCAGATTGCAGGATTTTCCAATGTTTGTTTATCACATCAATGACTTGTTTGCTGTTTGAGTTGTATGTCATGATAAGCCTCGTTTTACCATCAGACTTTTTTCTTTTCGATTGTAATAATTATTTTCTAGTAGTTGTACGAGCTCTTTTTTTGGCCTTTCTGATAGATGTTTTACTATAACCCTGTTTATGTAATCTTTCATCCAGCTCTTGTGCTCTTTTCTTAAACAAAGATTCTTCTGAGCAGTTTCTTTTGGTTCTCAGAAACTCTCCAATTGGAAGTGATTTAATGGTATTTGGTGCATGAGCACTTGTGCTGAATAATAGTGTGTTTGTTGCTGTGGTTTTTCTGTAAAGATCTGTCCCAATCTGGCCATTTGGTTTCTTGAATATTAATAGATCCAAGAAAGGCACTTCCTTTTGACTCTTGTGGTATGTTAATTTTATATTAAGTTGATTGATGTTCAGTTCCGTTAAGAATTCGTCGAGTTTGTCTTTGGTGCCTTCCCAGATGAATAGAATGTCATCTATAAATCTAAGCCAACATGGGATGAATTTTGTATATGTATCATATTTGTCAGAAAATACTGTTGTTTGCTCCCACCAACCTAGGAATAAATTTGCGTAGGTTGGTGCGCATGCTGTGCCCATTGCTGTTCCTCGGGTTTGAAGGTAGTACCGATTATTGAACACAAAAAAGTTTTTAGTTAGTACAAATTCAAGTAGTTTCAGTATGAACTCATTATGATTTGTATTTTCTTCTGAGGACATGTCTAAGTAGTATTTAACTGCTTGAAGACCTAGTTTGTGGCTTATGCTAGTATATAGAGCCTCGACATCTGCCATGACTAGCCATATGTCATCTTCTAACCAAATGTCTTGTAAATGTTGCAGGGCTTCTGTGGTGTCTTTGATATATGAAGGAATTTGTTGCAGAAATTCTCTTAGTCTGCTATCCACGTATTTACTGGCTTTTTCCGTAAGATTGTCTATTCCCGATACAATCGGACGTCCGGGTGGATGTTCTTTATTTTTATGTATTTTAGGTATGCAGTAAAACGTGGAGATCTTGGGCATATTGACCGTTAGAAATTTATTTTCCTTTGCTGAAATGACACCATTTACTCTTGCATTCATGATTAGATTTAGGTATTTATTCTTAAAATCTTCAAGTGGACAGCTCCAAAGTTTTTTGTAACAGGTGGTATCTTTTAATTGCCTTTCCACTTCTTGCATATACATTTTGTTAGGCCAGATGACTATGTTGCCACCTTTGTCTGCTTGGTGAATTACCACATCGTCCCAGTCTTTAATTTCTGTTAAAGCCTGTTTTTCCCTTTTAGAAAGATTCATCTTAGGGGGGTGTACCTTTAATTCCACAATTTCAGTGCATACCACTTCATTGAAGATCTGTATGCAGGGTGCGTTTGATAGTTTTGGTAAATAGTTTGATTTGTAATTCAGCTGTTTACGCCAATTTGTAGAAATTGTGGATTCATTTTCAGACAATAAGTCTTCTAGATCTTGTAGACTTACTCTCTCCTCTGTTGATAAATTGCTTAGATTCTGATTTTCTACTAAATTGTCTGTTGTATTATATTGTTTCTTGAGAAGTAGCTTTTTCAAAAATAAATTAACATCTTTTATAATTTCAAATTTGTCCAGGCTTACACTAGGGCAGAATGACATGCCTTTAGATAATACTTTTACATGATCCTCCGAAAGCATTTTTGTAGATAAATTTATAATTTTTAGGTCTTCATTCTCATTTTGGAGAGCTTAAAAGAGCTTAAAAGAGTTTGAATCTTCTTACAAAAAGTACCAACATGAATTGGATAAATATGAGTCAGACATTAAACAAACTAAAACAGGTAAATTCAAGCGAGACCTAGAAGACTATCAGAATAAAAAAGTGTACAAATGGAAAAAAAGATTTAATAATAATAACTCTAAAAATGCTCCTAGCAGAGTGCAAATAGTGGAAAGTGATATATCTGATACTGATATAGAAGATAATGATTCAGTAAATGAAGAAAGAGCGGGTCCCTCTAAACCAATTAAAAGGGGTAGTACCATGAACACACGCAAAAGAAAAGATTTTTTAGAAGGGGACAGTTTAAACTCAGACCCACCAGAAGAGGTGGGAGGAGCAAACAAAAGGGTATCCCGAGTCAGACAGAACAAAGACAAAAAGCAAATGACGAAACCCTACAAAAGAACACCCAGCCCCTTCTCCAAAATGAGAATGAAGACCTAAAAATTATAAATTTATCTACAAAAATGCTTTCGGAGGATCATGTAAAAGTATTATCTAAAGGCATGTCATTCTGCCCTAGTGTAAGCCTGGACAAATTTGAAATTATAAAAGATGTTCATTTATTTTTGAGAAAGCTACTTCTCAAGAAACAATATAATACAACAGACAATTTAGTAGAAAATCAGAATCTAAGCAATTTATCAACAGAGGAGAGAGTAAGTCTACAAGATCTAGAAGACATTGTCTGAAAATAAATCCACAATTTCTACAAATTGGCGTAAACAGCTGAATTACAAATCAAACTATTTACCAAAACTATCAAACGCACCCTGCATACAGATCTTCAATGAAGTGGTATGCACTGAAATTGCGGAATTAAAGGTACACCCCCCTAAGATGAATCTTTCTAAAAGGGAAAAACAGGCTTTAACAGAAATTAAAGACTGGGACGATATGGTAATTCGCTAAGCAGACAAAGGTGGCAACATAGTCATCTGGCCTAACAAAATGTATATGCAAGAAGTGGAAAGGCAATTAAAAGATACCACCTGTTACAAAAAACTTTGGAACTGTCCACTTGAAGATTTTAAGAATAAATACCTAAATCTAATCATGAATGCAAGAGTAAATGGTGTCATTTCAGCAAAGGAAAAGAAATGTCTAACGGTCAATATGCCCAAGATCTCCACGTTTTACTGCATACCTAAAATACATAAAAATAAAGAACATCCACCCGGACGTCCGATTGTATCGGGAATAGACAATCTTAAGGAAAAAGCCAGTAAATACGTGGATAGCAGACTAAGAGAATTTCTGCAACAAATTCCTTCATACATCAAAGACACCACAGAAGCCCTGCAACATTTACAAGACATTTGGTTAGAAGATGACATATGGCTAGTCATGGCAAAGTGTCGAGGCTCTATTATACTAGCATAAGCCACAAACTAGGTCTTCAAGCAGTTAATACTACTTAGACATGTCCTCAGAAGAAAATACAAATCATAATGAGTTCATACTGAAACTACTTGAATTTGTACTAACTAAAAACTTTTTTGTGTTCAATAATCGGTACTACCTTCAAACCCGAGGAACAGCAATGGGCACAGCATGCGCACCAACCTACGCAAATTTATTCTAGGTTGGTGGGAGTAAACAACGGTATTTTCTGGACAAATATGATACATATACAAAATTCATCCCATGTTGGCTTAGATTTATAGATGACATTCTATTCATCTGGGAAGGCACCAAAGACAAACTCGACGAATTCTTAACAGAACTGAACATCAATCAACTTAATAAAAAATTAACATACCACAAGAGTCAAAAGGAAGTGCCTTTCTTGGATCTATTAATATTCAAGAAACCAAATGGCCAGATTTGGACAGATCTTTACAGAAAAACCACAGCAACAAACACACTATTTATTCAGCACAAGTGCCTCATGCACCAAATACCATTAAATCACTTCCAAATGGAGAGTTTCTAAGAACCAAAAGAAACTGCTCAGAAGAATCTTTGTTTAAGAAAAAGCACAAGAGCTGGATGAAAGATTACAAAAACGGGGTTATAGTAAAACATCTATCAGAAAGGCCAAAAAAAGAGCTTGTACAGCTACTAGAAAATAATTATTACAATCGAAAAGAAAAAAGTCTGATGGTAAAACGAGGCTTATCATGACATACAACTCAAACAGCAAATAAGTCATTGATGTGATAAACAAACATTGGAAAATCCTGCAATCTGAGATCATATTAAAGCAACATCTGGGCAATAGAGTTGATGTTAGTTACAGAAGAAGCAAAAATCTGAAAGATATGATAAGCCCAAGTCATTTTCTGGAAAAAAGGAAAACTATCAAGAAAACTAGTGTACAAGGCTCATACCCTTGTGGTACATGCAGTAGTTGCAAATACATGATAAAACCCCACAGAATACAAGACAGATTTGGTAAATCTCATGACATTAAAACATACATCAGTTGTAACTCATCAGGAGTCATTTATATGATTAAATGTGGGTGCCCGAAAATATATATTGGCATGACGACACACAAGTTACGAACCCGCTTACAAGAACATCTTGGAAATATAAAAAATGTGGCGAAAGGACCTACATGACAAGAAAAATCTCACGTCAGTGGCCTATCATTTTTTAAAGTACCACAAAGGGAAAAACACCACACTTACCTGTACAGGGATTCAAAAGATCAATTTAGGTATAAGAGGAGGTGATTTATCAAAAAATCTTCTACAACATGAAAGTAGATGGATTTTTTTAATGAACTCAGTCCAACCAGGGGGACTAAATGAACACAATAATTATTTCACATACTTATAATTAAACGAAGAAACATACTAATTAAAGTAAAAAACAATTACAACAACAGTTGCTAATATTATTGTCTTAATATATGCACTAACAGGGATTCAAATTTAATTTGATCTCTCTTCGTAATACACATACCCATAGTCAAATATTAACATCAGGATAATATAGACTTTCTTATAAACAAGACTTATTTTAACTTATCACCTAGAATAATCATTTTTATTTATTTTTTATTAGGCAAGTAAGCACTGGAATTTTAGTCTCTCACTGAGGCAATCACAAACACAATATTCAAATACTACCACAATAATAATTCATATTTGAATAATATTCAAAATATGCACTAGTATTTTTAATCAATTTCAACTTACCTAATTTAATTTAAGGATCACGCTCTCATAGCACAATATCACATATTCTTAAAATTTTAGGCACTTTTCTTTTATAATAATTATTTAAGTTATATTCACAATATGATAAATCACTTATTGTTTCAAGCACTGCATAATTAATGCGAGAATTTGTCACATGTGCCAAAAAGTGCACTTTCTAAATCAAGTCATATTTGTTGTGTCAGCATAGAACATATTGACATAAAGGTGTATGTTAAAACTACTCAAAACAATACTAAGTAGAAAGGCACTATTAATGTTTGTATTAGTACCCTTGGTTTATGTGATCAAAACATCTTCTATTCACGAATGTACTTCCTGTAGAAATCTTATATCTTTATCATTGTAGAAATAACAATTTTTTACATCTGGCAACGAGTTAGATTATAACAATGGCAACATCTTATATTCACGCATTATTGTATCTAAGTAATTAGATACACGACTTTATCATTCTAAATAAGCATATCCCAAGGCAACAAAATAATTTATATAAAAACAACTTAGACTGTGCTTTTTGATGAAGTATGTATAACAGCATAATTCAACTCCATGTCACAAGTATTATACAATTCACTAATCTACTTATATTGGTAATATAAAGATGGGCTCCCTTTAGAAATACGTATTGATTGTACACAATAATTCATCTACCATACAAAACCCAGCTGTGACTGGATTATTATACAAAACGGATGTTCTTGAATATGAATGAAAAACTCACTCTATCGTCTGAAACCAATTCCTACTCTATTCTGACGTGGGTAAGGTAAACATACACACCCCCACTTTTGATTCGCTAAAAATCTATGACACGCTAAGAACAGGCGGAGTCAGTGGGTTGAAATACCCGCCAAGTTTTCACCTCTGTAAACCCTTTGAGAAAGCCGAATTGTTCGTGCGAAAACATGTCAGGGGAGGTTGGGAGTTAATGGGCTCCTTATAGTGTTAGCTATATTTTAATTATCAGGAAAAAAAAGTTTGATTTTGATAACTTAACTGGTGACCAGCTTTAAACTAACTTGCAGCGCAAAAACGGTGTTGTCACACTTAGTGGCTCATATATTACTTAACAAATATGTCACACTCAGTGGCTGTATATATAACTTAACAAATTGGTGCTGCATGCAATCTCCTAAGTCTACCTATACAACCAAAAATTATAGGAGACTGATTTTGATTATAAATATTACAACAGTTTAGAAAGCGGCTAAAGCTTATTTTAATTTATTTTTCAGCTACTGATACTGAAGTGTTGTTGGCAGACAGTTGGTGATTAGCTTAAAACTACCTTTAGCTTAACAACAGAGTCACACCAGTGGACTTATTTGTAATGATATAGCTAGCTGCAGTTAATGCACGATGGTCTACCTACACTAGGAATAACTAAAAGAGACAAAAATAACCAGAAATACATCACAGTAGTTTTGATATTAGTTTGAACTTATTTATTAACATTCAGCTACGGTTACTATTGTGATACTTACACAACGGCAGTTATAAGTATACATAAAACTCACAAATCCGGTTGATAACTAATAGCTAAAAGATCTTAAGAAATAATTTGTGGAATCACGTTATCTGATAAAAAGACTTTAAAAGCTAACTAAGATGTAAGAAGATTATGATACTAACAAAATAATGCTAATTGTAAGTGGTATCTGCTATTGTGATGGTGTTAATAATACTTATACTTATACTAGATCAATACAGTAGTATAAGGTATAAGATACAGAGTATCAAGGCTCATTTTACTCCATGGAGGATATTGCTGTGTGAGCGACTAGAATATACTGAACATCACACACAAGTACATGGTATACCACAAGATACCATAATCATTACACCTCACAGCCAGACATTTTGTTTCAATTATTCATTGTAACAACGAATGTTATCACATCTTTATGTGTTAACCCCTACTCTTATTAGAATTGGACAACTTACATATCTGGCTAAATCTCAGTCTGAAGATTAATTATCTATGGCCTAGATTTGGAGTTCGGCGGTAAAAGGGGCTGTTAACGCTCCGCAGGCTTTTTTCTGGCCGCACCATAAATTTAACTCTGGTATCGAGAGTTCAAACAAATGCTGCGTTAGGCTCCAAAAAAGGAGCGTAGAGCATTTTTACCGCAAATGCAACTCTCGATACCAGAGTTGCTTACGGACGCGGCCAGCCTCAAAAACGTGCTCGTGCACGATTCTCCCATAGGAAACAATGGGACTGTTTGAGCTGAAAAAAAACCTAACACCTGCAAAAAAGCAGCGTTCAGCTCCTAACGCAGCCCCATTGTTTCCTATGGGGAAACACTTTCTTACGTCTGCACCTAACACTCTAACATGTACCCCGAGTCTAAACACCCCTAACCTTACACTTATTAACCCCTAATCTGCCGCCCCCCGCTATCGCTGACCCCTGCATTTTTTTTTTTTAAACCCTAATCTGCCGCTCCGTAAACCGCCGCAACCTACGTTATCCCTATGTACCCCTAATCTGCTGCCCCTAACACCGCCGACCCGCATATTATATCTTATTAACCCCTAATCTGCCCCCCACATACGTCGCCGACACCTGCCTACACTTATTAACCCCTAATCTGCCGAGCGGACCGCAGCGCTACTATAATAAAGTTATTAACCCCTAATCCGCCTCACTAACCCTATCATAAATAGTATTAACCCCTAATCTGCCCTCCCTAACATCGCCGACACCTAACTTCAATTATTAACCCCTAATCTGACGACCGGAGCTCACCGCTATTCTAATAAATGTATTAACCCCTAAAGCTAAGTCTAACCCTAACACTAACACCCCCCTAACTTAAATATAATTTACATCTAACGAAATAAATTAACTCTTATTAAATAAATTATTCCTATTAAAAGCTAAATACTTACCTGTAAAATAAATCCTAATATAGCTACAATATAAATTATAATTATATTATAACTATTTTAGGATTAATATTTATTTTACAGGCAACTTTTGTAATTTATTTTAACCTGGTACAATAGCTATTAAATTAGTTAAGAACTATTTAATTGTTACCTAGTTAAAATAATAACAAAATTTACCTGTAAAATAAATCCTAACCTAAGATATAATTAAACCTAACACTACCCTATCAATTAATTAATTAAATAAACTACCTACAATTACCTACAATTAACCTAACACGTACACTATCAATAAATTAATTAAACACAATTTCCTACAAATAAATACAATTAAATAAACTAGCTAAAGGTACAAAAAATAAAAAGAACTAAGTTACAAAAAATAAAAAAATACTTACAAACATAAGAAAAATATTACAACAATTTTAAACTAATTACACCTACTCTAAGCCCCCTAATAAAATAACCAAAGCCCCCCAAAATAAAAAATTCCCTACCCTATGCTAAATTAAAAAAGTTACAAGCTCTTTTACCTTACCAGCCCTGAACAGGGCCCTTTGCGGGGCATGCCCCAAGAATTTCAGCTCTTTTGCCTGTAAAAGAATAAATACAATACCCCCGCCCCCCCAACATTACAACCCACCACCCACATACCCCTAATCTAACCCCAAACCCCCCTTAAATAAACCTAACACTAAGCCCCTGAAGATCTTCCTACCTTGTCTTCACCATCCAGGTTTCACCGATCCGTCCTGAAGAGCTCCTCCGATGTCCTGATCCAAGCCCAAGCGGGGGGCTGAAGAGGTCCATGATCCGGTCAAAAGGTCTTCATCCAAGCGGGGCAGAAGAGGATCTTCCATCCGATTGAAGTCATCATCCAGGCGGCATCTTCTATGGTCTCCATCCGGAGCGAAGCGGCAGGATCCTGAAGACCTCCAGCGCGAACATCCATCCGGTCCGACGACTGAACGACGAATGACTGTTCCTTTAAGGGACGTCATCCAAGATGGCGTCCCTCGAATTCCGATTGGCTGATAGGATTCTATCAGCCAATCGGAACTTAAGGTAGGAATTTTCTGATTGGCTGATGGAATCAGCCAATCAGAATCTAGTTCAATCCGATTGGCTGATCCAATCAGCCAATCAGATTGAGCTCAGCATTCTATTGGCTGTTCCGATCAGCCAATAGAATGCGAGCTCAATCTGATTGGCTGATTGGATCAGCCAATCGGATTGAACTAGATTCTGATTGGCTGATTCCATCAGCCAATCAGAAAATTCCTACCTTAATTCCGATTGGCTGATAGAATCCTATCAGCCAATCGGAATTCGAGGGACGCCATCTTGGATGACGTCCCTTAAAGGAACAGTCATTCGTCGTTCAGTCGTCGGTCCGGAGGGATGTTCCGCGCTGGAGGTCTTCAGGATCCTGCCGCTTCGCTCCGGATGGAAGGACCATAGAAGATGCCGCCTGGATGATGACTTCAATCGGATGGGAAGATCCTCTTCTGCCCCGCTTGGATGAAGACTTTGACCGGATCATGGACCTCTTCAGCCCCCCGCTTGGGCTTGGATCAGGACATCGGAGGAGCTCTTCAGGACGGATCGGTGAACCTGGATGGTGAAGACAAGGTAGGAAGATCTTCAGGGGCTTAGTGTTAGGTTTATTTAAGGGGGGTTTGGGTTAGATTAGGGGTATGTGGGTGGTGGGTTTGTAATGTTGGGGGGGGGGTATTGTATTTATTCTTTTACAGGCAAAAGAGCTGAACTTCTTGGGGCATGCCCTTCAGGGCTGGTAAGGTAAAAGAGCTTGTAACTTTTTTTATTTAGAATAGGGTAGGGAATTTTTTATTTTGGGGGGCTTTGTTATTTTATTAGGGGGCTTAGAGTAGGTGTAATTAGTTTAAAATTGTTGTAATATTTTCTTATGTTTGTAAATATTTTTTTATTTTTTGTAACTTAGTTCTTTTTTATTTTTTGTACTTTAGCTAGTTTATTTAATTGTATTTATTTGTAGGAATTGTGTTTTAATTAATTTATTGATAGTGTAGTGTTAGGTTAATTGTAGGTAATTGCAGGTAGTTTATTTAATTATTTTATTGATAGGGTAGTGTTAGGTTTAATTATATCTTAGGTTAGGATTTATTTTAAAGGTAAAATTTTTATTATTTTAAATATGTAACAATTAAATAGTTCTTAACTATTTAATATCTATTGTACCTGGTTAAAATAATTACAAAGTTGCCTGTAAAATAAATATTAATCCTAAAATAGCTATAATATAATTATAATTTATATTGTAGCTATATTAGGATTTATTTTACAGGTAAGTATTTAGCTTTAAATAGGATTAATTTATTTAATAAGAGTTAATTTATTTCGTTAGATGTAAATTATATTTAAGTTAGGGGGGTGTTAGTGTTAGGGTTAGACTTAGCTTTAGGGGTTAATACATTTATTAGAATAGCGGTGAGCTCCGCTCGGCAGATTAGGGGTTAATAATTGAAGGTAGGTGTCGGCGATGTTAGGGAGGGCAGATTAGGGGTTAATACTATTTATGATAGGGTTAGTGAGGCGGGTTAGGGGTTAATAACTTTATTATAGTAGCGCTCAGGTCCGCTCGGCAGATTAGGGGTTAATAAGTGTAGGCAGGGTGTCGGCGACGTTGAGGGGGGCAGATTAGGGGTTAATAAATATAATATAGGGGTCGGCGGTGTTAGGGGTAGCAGATTAGGGGTACATAAGGATAACGTAGGTGGCGGCGCTTTGCGGTCGGAAGATTAGGGGTTAATTATTTTAAGTAGCTGGCGGCGACGTTGTGGGGGCAGGTTAGGGGTTAATAAATGTAATACAGGGGTCGGCGGGGTTAGGGGCAGCAGATTAAGGGTACATAAGTATAACGTAGGTGGCGGTCGGCAGATTAGGGGTTAAAAATTTTAATCGAGTGGCGGCGATGATGGGGGAGCTCGGGTTAGGGGTACATAGTAGTTTATGGGTGTTAGTGTACTTTAGGGTACAGTAGTTAAGAGCTTTATGAACCGGCGTTAGCCAGAAAGCTCTTAACTCCTGCTATTTTCAGGCGGCTGGAGTTTTGTCGTTAGAGCTCTAACGCTCACTTCAGAAACGACTCTAAATACCGGCGTTAGAAAGATCCCATTGAAAAGATAGGATACGCAAATGGCGTAGGGGGATCTGCGGTATGGAAAAGTCGCGGCTGAAAAGTGAGCGTTAGACCCTTTAATCACTGACTCCAAAATACCAGCGGGCGGCCAAAACCAGCGTTAGGAGCCTCTAACGCTGGTTTTCACGGCTACCGCCGAACTCCAAATCTAGGGCCTATATTTGCTATTTATATTATAGCATTTTTTATTAATCTGGTTAACTTTAAGCTCCGTTTAATTCCTATCTAAGTTGATTTATTCCTGGGTTTTTAAACGTATTGTCCTTTCCATTAATTTTAATAAAAAGTCCAATAAAAGTTATGTTTTAATTTAATTCACTGATCCGCAATCTTGTAACTCAGTCAAATTAGTCCACATGAGGGAATAAGAGTGCTATCTAAGTGTACAATTTTTTGGAGATTTCAATCCCCAAGTCCTTGTCTAGAGATCTTACAAGAACCTGTCTCCCTTAATGCAACTCAGGCTCTCCTCAATCATAAGATGACTCCTTTTAACGGGGTAATTAATACATTTATCAAAACTCTGTGCACAGCGACTAGAATCTGTATTGCCAGACGTTGGAAGGAGGGAGTCCCGGAGTGGCAGGAGGTTTTAAATAAAATTAAACACATATATTGTATGTCAGAATTAGCAGCCACAATTAAAGGGACCAGGGAGCAGTTTACTATGATCTGGTTCTACTGGTTAATGCAGTATATGGAGGGTAATACACTTTAGAAGTGAAGTGACATCGCTCTATACTCCGGATATACCTTATAAATACAAATTTTTGTTTTAGAAGTCATGAGGGGGAGATAAAGTTTTTTCACCCACACCATGATGAGTTAATCAGCCTCAGCTCATTCGTAGTGGAGACAGCCACAAAATAAGACTACAGAAGTTATAATTTGTTTTAATTGTTAAAAAATGCTCTGTTCTTTGTTTTTCTTTTTCTTTTGAATATATTAAAATCACAGAAGTTAGTTATAGTCATAAGAGAGGGACATGAGGCTGGGCGACCAATAAAGGATCTTGTCCTAGAGTACCTCATCAATGAAGATAGCGTTTACTCATTAGGAAAAGGGAGGAGCTGTTCATTTGCACTCACCTACAATGGAGAAGGAAAGTTAAAAATCTAAAAAAAGGATGGTAACTACCAAGCTACTCAGACATAAGTTATGGTACTTACCTCAATGGACATTGTGATAACCTTGATATCCCTCAACCAGATGACTTCATCTTTGTCCCTCTCCTCCCTGTTTTTTTATATATATATATATATATATATTATATATATATATATATATATATATATATATATATATTATATATATATGTTGTGGCAGGATATATGCCTAGCACAGGATGATTAAGATGTCAATGTATGATGCTTGTCCTACCTCTTGTATGTGTCTATCTTGTTTTTTTTCTCTGAAGTGAATAAAGAAATATTTCAACTAAAATATGATGAAAAATGGAAAAAACACACTTTTTCTAACGTTGACCCCCATAATCTGTTACACATCTACAACTACTATAAAACACCCATGCTAAATAGTTTCTAAATTTTGTCCTGAGTTTAGAAATACCCAATGTTTAATAGTCTTTGCTTTTTTTTTCAAGTTATAGGGCAATAAGTACCAGTAGCACTTTTCTATTTCCAAACCATGTTTTTATTTCAAACTTAGCGATAGTTAAATTGTAACACTGATATCTGTTAGGAATCCCTGAATATCCCTGGACATGTACATATTTTTTTTAGTGGACAACCGAAAGTAATGATCTAGGACCATTTTGGAATATTTCATTCCACCATTTCACAGCCAAATGCGATGAAATAAAAAAAATTGTTAACTTTTTCACAAACTTTAGGTTCTCACTGAAATTATTTACAAACAGCTTGTGTAATTATGGCACAAATGGTTGTAAATGCTTCTCTGGGATCCCTTTGTTCAGAAATAGCAGACATATATGGCTTTGGCATAGCTTTTTGGTAATTAGAAGGCCGCTAAATGGCCGCTGTGCACCACACTTGTATTATGCCCAGCAGTGAAGGGGTTAATTAGGTAGCTTGTAGGTTAATTTATATATATAATAAAGTCCAGATTAGAACTTCACACCATGTAATTTACAGCATCTGCCAGGGTGCAATGTCAAAAAAGAATATCCATTGTGCAAAAAAAGATAGCACTCACTGGTCTTCTATATAAATAAAAATTTAACTTTTAATGATACAAAAGATTAAAAGATTAAAAAATATCCCTATATACCAAAAGCACTGATAGGAATTCGCTGTTACATGCCTCTAGTTACCACCCACGGCATCAGAAGCAAGGTATTATCTCCTCCCAACTCACTAGAGTGATCAGAAATAACTCTGAACCTACAATTCGAGAGTCACAGTTGGACTCTATGTGCCTGAAACTTGAAGCAAGACATTATAACAAAAGAGATATCACAATGGCAAGACAGATGCTGACTGGGTCCAATCAAGAGATACTCACAAGGGCTAGAACAACAACTGACATGGATGATAGAACATTAAATTTTAGCACTACATTCACTCCTCTACATACCACCATACATGATTCTATACATAAAAGATGGGATCTTTTGGAAACTGACAAAAGTCTAGCAGTTTGGAAAACAAAACCACCTAGAGTGGTATATAGACATGCCAAAAGCATCAGAGACTTACTTGTCAAAACTGACCATATTGGTCCCATTCAAGCTGATACTTGGCTCCAATCGTGGAAGAATGGATGTTATAAATGTGGGGAATGTGTTAATTGTAATTCCATGCAGACAGGGGACTCTTTCCAGCATCCGCATAAGAATAAAAGATACACTATCCGCCATCGTTTGTATTGCAACAGCTCTTTTGTCATTTATATACTGATTTGTCCCCCTGTTCCTTATTGTACGTGGGGAAAACGACCACCCCGTTCAAAGATTGTATGGCTAACCACAGATGCTCCATTAGAGAGGCATTGGAAACAAGGGACATCTGATCTTCCTGTGGCTCGACACTTTGCCACACAAAAACACAATATATCAAGTTTACGTTGCATGATCATTGATCATTTGCCTCCAATCCAGAAGAGGGTAGATCGAGCTAGAATGTTGATGCAACTGGAGGTCCAGATGGATTTATATGCTGGACACAGTGTCCCCAAAAGAACTTAACATCAAATTGGATTTTGGACCTTTTATTGGATGAGCAATGTTCCTTACATTCTGTTTCCAGCATTTATAATATACTATCCTCCTTTTGCCATTAACATATAATATGGGACTTTTTAATGGATACAGCTCCAACTATGTGCTTAACTGTTCTCCTTTTTCTTTTCTTTCCCCTTTTTTTTTTTTTACTGCTCTCTCTTTTCGATGCTTCTTTCATTCTGACTTTCATACTATCGGATGCTGAGTGGATGTACAGAGCAGTATAAGAGGGTCCACCACCCCACATGATATCATTACACCAGATATGAGCTTATCACTCCTTCACTAAGGTGCAGTACAAAGAATGTGGAGGGTATACCCGCAATGTGTGGGACATATATTGTATGGTCGCAATAAATTATGTATGTTATACCCCGTAACCTACCTTACCCAAATATTGCTGACATATACTCCACCAATGACAAGGAACATGAGGATCGAACTTGCACAGAAATTATCTGAGACCTAATGAGGCTTATGTTCGCTGAATACGGCATTGTTGTGCCAGAATCATATGGAACGCTCATTATTCACAAGGTCCTCACTCGATTGGCCCGAAACGCATGCAAGGCATATTCGGTGGGCGTGCATGATGATGTTTGAGTTCTACGAGCACGAGATTGGTTAGTCGCATCAATGGAGGCGGAGGATATGGAATTTAGCACTGATATGTTAATTAGCCATGCGCTTAGAGTGAAACATTGCTGGGATTGACATATGACACTGCAACCAGTCAACATATGTGTGGGTGTGACGGACCGCTCTCACTGCGGCGCGAAGAAGATCAGCAGCCTCTTTATCAAATCAATAATCACTATAAAGAGAGAAAAGAAAGCCAAAATCTTTATGCTCACATTGGAACATCACATAGCTGATGTAACCTCTTAGGAACCATCTTACTTATCTTTGGGACATTTGATAAAGATGCCAGTTAGGCATCGAAACGTCATGTTTATCCCTACTTTTTAATCTTTTGTATCATTAACAGTAAAATTTTATTTATTTATATAGAAGACCAGTGAGTGCTGTCTTCTTTTTGCACAATATATAGTATATATATATATATATATATATATATATATTATTCTGCAGTGTAGGATCCCCCCTTAGCCCCCAACCTCCCTGATCCCTCCCCAAACAGCCCTCTCAAACCCCTCCCCCTCTACTATTTGCCGCCATCTATTGGTACTGACAGCTGTCAGCCAATACTCAGATTGCTAATATTTGGCTCGATCACATATGCGGCATCCGCCCGCAAACCCGGGCATCAGCTATTTTTTGTCAGATGTTGCGAGTCACATATAAGCGCCGCATACGTGGGGACTGTACAGCTTCCTGTTGGGGGTGAGAGCTAATCATGCAGGTTGTGATCCTCCGTAGGGACGCATTTTGGCTGTTCCCGCGCCTATCTCTCCCCCGCTAACAGCCCGTGGCCCGACGTTTCCAAGGGCTTGTTTGGGCATTGAGCTGAACAATAGCTCCAGCTGAGGAAGTCTAAGAATTGCGGGTGTCACCGCCAAAGCCTTCACCACTGTGGAGAACTAAAGCAAACAAGAGGAGCCGGTTCGAGTTTCCCCGGCACAACCGACTGGCGATCCTGTGGTAAACCTGCGTGCAAGCTGCTGTGCCTAAGACGAGTGATCTCGTAGTACCCACTGGCAGAGAGGGGTTGCTGATTCTCGGGGAGACCCGGGAGTCACCTCAGGTATCGTGGGTCACATCCTGGTACGGTGGGAATCCGTCTTACTGTTAAGAGGTAGCAGAGGCGCAGCTATAACCACTGTGGTTTTTCATTCCGCTGTATACCTCGCTTACCTGGATTTAAGTGTGTGGAACCTGAAGTTTGTTTGCTGGGTCACTGGGAAGCCGCAAGTATATTATTAATATAAATATACACACGCATTGGGTTATTGTGATATAAAAGGGCACTAAGGATCTGTTCCTGGAAAGCCACCTGTGTCCCTTTGACGTAAAAAAGCTTTGAAAAATATCCTTTTTTGTCAAGGGAACTCTCAAGTACGCAGTAGGCAACATAAGGGAATCTACTAAGCTGCATATTGTGGTTGCTAACTGTATGATGACCTTAAACTTTTAAACCTATGCTTTTGATAATACGCCAAAGTGGGAAATTTGTGTATAGATGCTGTCCAGAGTTATCCTGAGATAGGACCTGTGAGAGAGTGGTATATATTGCACCAGTGCTCATTTCTACAGCACAGGGCTATTTAGTATTCCAGTGCTTGAAAATCCTCTATGCTATGTTGCTCTTAAGAAGCAACGAGTGCTGAAAATATACAGATTCTGAGGACTTTCTCCAACCTGATTAATAATTCTGAAACTGTTCTAGCTAATATTGGTATCGCTGTATGATGTGTACTGGTTGCTGTAGGAGTGTTAATGTTTCTCCACAGCAAAGTTTAAATATTATTTTCAGTTTCTTGTACATTTGTCTATGGGGATCTAGAAGGATACATGGCAATGTTCATAGTGTGTCTTTATTAACATATTTATCTGCAAATAGGTAGATACTGAAGGTGTCTAGTTCAATCTAATACTGCATCTGATATAGATATTTCGGAGTGTTAAATTTAGGTAAAACTTGGGATCATATACCCCGGTACTCCCGTTAAAAGAGTTTATATATGGAACTTGGCTGTACATCTCTACTTAGAAGGAGGTGGTATTAACTATATCAGGAAGATTATATGTTCAATACGGGTAAAGCAGTGATTGTGTCATGCTATGTATTAGAAGGTTTATGCTAAATAATATTTAACCTGCGTTTATTAACACATCTTACGTGGTTGGTAATTTTAATAGATTCTATTGCAGGCATCAGGGTGCACAAACAAGTGGGTAGACACTCCATTTATTGAAACTAAACAACAAAGAGGAAAAAACAATGTGTGATCTATAAAAGGGAGGTATTATCTTATTATATAGATTTCACTTTCACTAAAAGAGGAAAAAGAAGGAAAGGAAGGAAGAGGGAAAAGAAAGATAAAGAGTTGTTTTTCTAGTGTTGCCTAGTGCTGCGCTGGCAAGGACTTTGCACATACTGTTTCTTGGAGCTAAATATTAATTGGCTTTAGGTAAAATTCACAGGAGTTGTACTGGTTCACTTATAATATAAGGTAGAAGGGTAGAAAAAGAGGGGGGAAAAAAGAAAAAAAAGAGAAAAAAAAAAAAAAGAAGGAAAAGGCACTTTTTTTTGTCTTTTTTTTGTTTTGTTTTGAGTATTTTGATTCACTTTTTTTATGGAAAGATTCATCACGCAAGGGAGACACAGTTCACCTATAATGCCTCCCAAAATAAAAGATCGAAAAGCGAAATTATTGGATGTCAGCTCAGAACTTAATGTAGAGATGGTTAACCCCACAGTAGACCTCCAGCCAATATTGTCTCAATTAACGGAGCTTATATCGCCCCAATTTAATGATATTAAAAAAGAGCTAGTGAATATTTCCATATTGTTGCTCTTTCTACTGAAGTAAGGCAATTCTCAAATAGGCTTTCAGAAGCCGAGAATAGGATATCAGACTTAGAGGACCTTACTAACTCGCAAGATGCTCAAATCCTTTTACATAAATCTCAAATTAATATTTTACAAAGTCGTCTGGAGGATCTGGAAGATCGTTCCAGACGAAATAATATTAGAATAGTAGGGCTCCCCGAAAACAAATGAATATAATGATTTACTGAACTTTACATCTATAACTCTACCCCAGGTGTTTGGCTTCCCGGCCTCTCAATTGCCTCTAGTAGTGGAAAGAGCTCACAGGATTGGTCCCCCCTATTACAAAGGTGAATGGTTCTCCCAGAAATAGGGTTTGTATAGTTAAATTTCTTAAATTCCAAGATAAACTAGAAATTTTAAAACTTTACAAGAAATTTGACCCCTTCACAATAGCTAATAACAGATTATTGCTATTTCAGGATTTTTCGTATGAGACCTCTTCAAAGAGGAAATTAATGGTTCCGTATTGTACACAATTTATTAACAATGGTCTCAAAGCTCGCTTAATTTATCCGGCTAAAATTGTAATAGATATTAATGATAAGCGAATTACTCTTAATAATACAACTGAAGCACAGGAATTGCAGCATCTAACTCGCATAAAGTATAGGCACCCTAAGGTTTTAGTATCATAAACTGATACCCGTATTAATAAGTCCGCAGAATTTTACTGGCCAATTCGGCCCCTCTTGTATTAAATGTCAATTGTTATATTCATTCAAGGAATCTCATAGAGGATTCTCTGTTCTAGATGTACAGATAGGTGCTTTTATTTTTTTTTGTGGCCATTTTCCTCTCTCCCCTTCCTCCGCCTCAAATTTACCCAGATTTTTGGCAGTACTATGCTTTTAGATTTTAAATGACTGTTGATATATTTCAAGACCTCAAGGTTCTTTCATGGAATGTAGGAGGTATTACCTCGCCAATGAAACGTAAACTTATTATAAAATCTCTCTCTTCCAATTGTCCACAGGTAGTGTTTCTCCAGAGACTCACTTAAAAGATCAGAGATAATGAAATTAAAGATAAAATGGGTAGGTGAGGTTATTGCTACTCCAGTTAGTAACAGAAAAGCAGGAGTTGCTATATTATTGCATAAAATTTAGAGTATAAGATTTAAAAATGTTGAATATGATCCTGAGGCTAGATTTATCATTTTGCAAATAATGATTAATAATGTTGATATTGTTTTATGTAACATTTATGGGCCAAATGTCCATACTCCCACATTTTGGGAAAAAATGAAAGTTAAATAATTCCCGTTTGTCTCTCAGAATCTTATCATAGGAGGAGATTTTAATATTGCTTTATGTCCCAGAGATAGATAGACTCTCAGGGAAAAAAACAAGAGAGTATAATAAACAAGCAAAATGTCTGAAACAATTTTGTCAGAAACTCAAGCTTCTAGATATCTGGCGCGTTGAAAATCCAGATGCCAGGGGCTTTTCTTGCGAGTCCAAAGTATATAAAACTTTCTCGAGAATTGATATGTTTTTGATCTCAGAATCATTATCTATTTTAAAATGAAAGCAGAGATTGCCTGATATAGTTATCTCTGACCATGCTATTATTTCTCTAGTTTTCCCTCTTTATCTAGACCCAAAGAAAACAGTCAAAATTTCATATTTCCGCGATTCTGGCTTAATAACCCCAGATTTAATGCATGGTTAAAACAAAAGTGGAAAGATTATGTTACTTTTAATATTTCGCATATTAATAATATTGAAGTATTTTGGGAAGCCTCAAAAGCGGTATTAAGAGGGGAAATTAAATCATATATAAATGTCTGGAACAAGAAAAACAGAGCAGGGGAGATTCAGATGGCACATCAGGTTAAAAATGCTCTTAGCAGATATTATAACGAAAAAACGTTAAATAATTGGAAGAAATACTGTGATGCTAGGAATAACCGGGAGGTATTTCTTAATTAGAAAGCACACTTAGAAGATCTTAAATTAATTCTAAAATTTAAGGGTTATGATGGTGCATCAGCTAAACATCTAGCCAGCTTAATTAAAAACAGAAAAGCAAGAACTATATCTCAGCAATTTACTGATCCTGAAAATATTTTGAAAGTATTCTATAGCTTTTATCAAAATCTCTATAATAAACTGATGTCAATAAGCCGAATCTTGATAATTTCCTCTCTAAAATCTAATTTCCTCAGTTTCCTGAAGAACGACTTTTAGAGTTAAATGCTCGAATAACAGGGGAAGAAATTGCAAAAGCAATAGAGAGAGTAAAATTAAATAAGGCAGCTGGGCCTGATTTCCTACCTGCAGAATATTATAAAATATTATCCCAAGAAATTAATTATACTCTTAAAAGGCTTTATAATGACTACTATTCCCAGAGTAATATGTCTAATTATTTTACAACAGCTAACATAACTTTAATTCCCAAAAAAGATAAAGACAGAGAGGATCTATCTGCGTATAAACCGATATCGGTCCTCAATGTGGATTATAAACGTCAATCATTGCAGCAAGGCTAGTGTCTGGTTTACCTGAGATTATACATCCTGATCAGACTGGGGTTCATTCAGGGAAGAAATTCTACTAAAAATATTCGAAAGGTGATTATGCTCTTGGATTACATGTGGAATATAGATAATATTTAAAAAAAAGGAACTTATTCTGACTTGGCTCTTATAACGGTAGACGCAGAAAAAGCCTTCAATTCTATTACGTGGCATTATTTATTTAGGGCTTTAGAACAGTTTGGTTCCAGGAGCAATTTGTGCAGTTTGTTACACAAGATTTATCGAAATCCGAACTCTTATATGCTGATCAATGGTATGCGTTCACCTAAAATAATATTAGGTAGAGGAAGAAGGCAAGGTTGTCCCTTGTCTCCCCTATTGTTTAATATTGCTATAGAGCCGTTGGCTATATGGTTAAGGGAAAACTTGAGTGGTAATTTCAGTAGGGTTACACAATTGAAAATCCTTCTCTATGCAGATGATCTCTTACTCTTCTTAGATAAAACGGCATATAATATACCATTAATTCTACAAATATTTGCTGAATTCAGTTCTTTTTCGGGTTATAAATTAATTGTGGAAAAAAGTGAATTATTATGCATATTCAAATCAAGAGTTAGTAGCTCAAGCCTCCCTTTTAAAGTGGTAGATCGGCTGAAATATTTGGGCATAATTTTGCATAGAGATCCACAAAAATGGTATAATTTGAATTTTTCACCCCTATTACAGAAGATTAAGAATAATTTGGAGGTATGGGCTTCCTTTCCATTATCTATATCTGCACGTGTGAACCTAATAAAAAGCTATTGTGTTTCCCTCAGATCCTATATCCGTTACAGAATTTACCACTATTTTTTACAAACAGTGACCTGAGGAAATTCGATTAGTATCAATCTAAATTTATTTGGGGTAATAAGAAAGCTTGTATCTCCCCTGGCTAGATTGACACAAAAAATGTATGCAGGTTTAGCTCTCACCAATCTAAGACTATACAACATTGCCACTTAGTTAAATATTGCTCTTGATTGGATAACGGATTCCAATTATTTCTCCACTATTGAGCTAGAAGTCAATGTATTGCCCCTTTCTCTCTGAAAGCTGTCCTACATAGTGTAATCAAACATCTCCCATCAAAAATTGCAACATTATTTTCTATTAAAATGTAATAATAGCATGGCAGAAATTGTGTAAACTCATGGAAGTAGATCCCCATTTTTCTAATTTCTGCCCATAAGAGGTAATCCAGAATTTATGCCAGGAGTACAATACTAGGCATTCAAAAACTGGGAGGCAAATGGGCTGGTACTGGTGTCCCAGGCTATGCTGGACTGCAACAAATATACCCTTTAAATATTTTTTCTTCAACAATTTAATTTGGCTAGGAATAATATGTATGCCTATTTTCAACTCCGGCACTTCTTACTTAAACGCTCCCTTGCTGGGGATTGGGAATCTAAATGGGATGAGATTAATAGATACATAGATAAATTTAGAAATCGTATCACTTCAATCTCTCTCATATATGATATAATGCTCGCCAACACAAGGTACCTTAATTATAGAGAAAATTTGTAATAGCTGGAACAGGTTTCTTCCCCTCTGTGGACCCAGATCTGATCAGTCGGAGTTTTCACTCAGTTAACAAATGTGTGATTGCGAGGTCTTTAAAAGAGTCTCATCTTAAACTCATTAATAAATAGTACGTGACGCGGCTAAAATGACTCAATCTATCCTATACAAGTTTTTGTCTGCCCCCGCTGTTCCCTTATCAAAGCTAATTTAATACATATATTATGGATGTGTCCTAAAATAAGGCAATTTTGGTCTAGAATACAATATTGGCTAATCTACAATTTAACTTATCTGTTCAACTTCTTCCCGAGGTGGTATTCTTTCTTGGATTACATAATCAGATAAAAAATATTTTTTTACACTCATACACAAACCATTATACTTATAGCTAGGTTCCTTATTTTCAAAACTGGCGGTTGCATAAGGCGCCACCTTTTTCCCTTTTTCTTAAAGAAACTTCAGGCCCAAATTATCTTTGAAGCATTTCATACACAATTTAAGTCAGAAAATTGTATTGGTAAATTCATTCATAGATGGCTCCCAATTATTAAGTCTTACCCATTGGAAGTCCAGAAAAATATTCTAATGCGTTTTTAAGCTCTCAGAGTTTTGCAGATTTAGTTCTACATGGACTTTTCCCACCACTATGGGTATCCAATTTTAGGGAAGCAACCTAGGTAGCGGAATGAGTTTCAAGTTGAGGTGGGGGAGAGAGGGAGTCGGGAAGAGTACGGGTGTTTTTTTTTTTGTTTTTTTTTCATCTCTTAGTTTTGTTCTGGTAAAATAAACCATGTGAAAGCTCAGAAGTATGCTTATGCTTATGAGTTGGTATAGATGATTATGTTATTTATTTTTTTGCAACCAAATAAAGGGTAAAGTGTCTTGGTAGTTATAGTTATGTTAGAACTGTTGCTTGTAAGATCTGGTATTACGAGCTAATTCTTGTTAGTATATTGCCTATTGTTTAGATGTACATATCAAATAGGTGAAATTTAAGGGCAAGAGGGGGAAAAGGAAAGTAAGGAGGCAAAATTATTTTGTATAGGGATATCAAATGTACTTGAGATGGCACAAGCTGAAAAAAAACCTTTGTTTTAGTCTCTATGTTAACGGTAATAATCTAGGTATTGTTCTTCCTGTATATTTTATCTCTTCTGACCTTGCCTATTATGTTTTATTTTGGTGTAATAAAAATCAATAAAAAGATATTCAAATAAATAAATAAATAAAATAAATTGTAATAGAAAATGTAGTGTATAACATTTTTAGCCAAACAGATAGTACTTTGTCATTTGTCAATATGTACATCTCCATAGCAACATTACTGCACTTAGATAAAATTGAACATTATCTCTGTCTAAGCAAACTAGTCTACATTTTTAAAGTAACACATTATTAGAAGTATATCTGATTCTTGAATAACATTGTATTTGTTAAACTTTTATCCTCTAAGAAGACAGACTTTTAGATTCTACATTTTGATTGTTTTGTTTATTTATTTAGAAATCAATTTATTATTTGTATTAGTATCATAATGCAGAATATTATTAATATTTGTACATTTGTGAGCTTCCGCTGGGGGAGGGGCCTAGCAGAGACGTGCAAGCTTAGCGTCCGACAGTTTTGGACGAAGTTGTGCCATCGCAGCCCTCCACGCCGAGACTCCTGTGTTGGGAGTGAGAGCCCAAGTTTGGAGGCAATTACAGGTGAGTCGGAAGTCTCACAGCGGGAGAACACGGCCTAGTTGCTAAGGCCTTAAACTCTGTCCAGCTTACATTTAAAAGAAGGCTTTTATTTTCCTCACGCTTCCTTGAGGTGTACCTAACACTAAACCTGAAAAGGCCGGTGGTAAAAGTGCTCTTGGAGATGGATTCCGTGTGCCCAGAGTGATTCCACTATAACCATATCCAGAGAAGTCTGAGAGTTGACAAAGCAGTGGAAAGGGCGGTTGGATGAGCGAGACTAAGGGTAGTCTCTGAACCGGTAAGAAATTGTGTAGGGCACTATACACTATACATCCCGGTGTGGCTACTTAGAGCTGTACACAGAGAGACAGTTCCAGCAAGCCAGAGAGATGGAGGGGTGAGAGGCAGCCCTAACTGGATCCACTTTGGTCAGCTTAAAAAGGCTGCATGAAAGGGCATTGAAACTCTTAAGACCCGGAGAAGTTTCCCAAGTTGTTCAGAACGGAAGGTGGTAACCCTAACCGCAGATCGCATATAATTCCTTCCGAAGCTGGGATACAGAGACATCAAAGGGTACGGTTTGTCAGATTACATGACTGGGATACCAAAAAGGAGCCCTTAAGCAGAAAAAGAGTACTAAGTTGTACCTGAATGGAAGAAAATTAAAGGGGACCTATCTTGAACCAGGTATTTGGATCCTCGTTATAAATCTGCATCCTGAACGGCAAGTATCCGGGCTATAATATTGGCAAGACTGTTTAACTGTTTTTTTTTCTATGGTCTAATCGGATAATGTAAAGCAGTCTATATATAAAACACCTGTAGTCTCTTTTTTTTACTTTACTGCTTCAGGAGAAATTAAAGGGGACTACTTTGAATCAGACAGTTGGATCCCTGCAAGCTATTAACTCTGTCCTAGAAATTGTTCTATGCTGGTCCCTGAGGACCCCTTGACTGTGTAAATGAACTTTACAACTAAGAAAATAGTGTAAATTATATTTCAAGGGTACCCTAGCCCCCTTCTGGCTATTTTTGAGAATCTTTGCTATGTAATAGACTGCAGGTTATATATGCTATAAATGTTGTTTAAATTGGTTATAATCTTAGATATATATATATTCTTGTTTAAGCTCCCTTAAGACTATTATCTGTTAATTGGTGTTTTAGTGCTTTAACTGCACCACACTTAGGAGATATCAATTTTGCTTAACAGACACAAAATATAAAAATATAAAATATAAATATAAAAATATTTCAATATTGTATATTAACATATATGCATTCACTTAGTTTGCACTAATTTAGGAAGTAATTTACTCCCTGGTAATCACAAGGATCACAAAGAGTGTATTATATCATATATCACTTTATACACGTATTTGTAATATAAATCACTAAGCTATATATCGCATTATCACTAACTATTTTAGGAAGGCTTTCTCATTCCTACATTTAAATAGATATTGAGTGAGTATTAACACAGTTTTGGGTTCGTTGGTTTTTTAGTTTGGGTTATATTTTTTTTTTTATGGATAGGTTTGTCACACAAGGTAAAGCCAAACTGCCAGCTATACCGGCAAAACAAAGGGGAAAAAAATGCTAAGAGTAGCGATATGGAACATAGCATAGAAATCCCGTCACCAGCTCTTTGAGCCTAGATAAACAGAAATGCAATTAATCAGATTGCAGAAGCTGGTCATGCCACAATTTAATATTCTTAAAACTGAAATCTCAGAACTTACTGGGGAGGTAAGACAATTTGCATCTAGGCTCGCTGAGGTAGAGTCAAGGGTCTCGGATTTAGAAGACCAGACAGGGATACAAGAGTCATAGTTAAAAATCAGGGGGAGTTAATCAAAACACTACAAAGTCGGTTAGAGGACGTAGAGGATCGTTCCCGCAGGAACAATGTAAAGATTATAAGGCCTACCCGAATCTATTCAACACCATGAATTAGTACATTTTGCTTCAGTAGAATTTCCTCAATTAGTCGGCCTTCAAAATCCTGAAAAAGTATTTGTTGTAGAAAGAGCGCACAGATTGGGTACAGCTAGACCTGGCTCAGATGGTACGACCAGACCTAGACCAGTAATGGTAAAGTACCTTTGCTTCCAGGAATAAAGTCACTCTGATGACTCAATATAGAAAGGTGAAATCACTTATGCGAGGCCAAGATAAGATTCTTTTATTTCAGGATTTTTCTCTAGAAACTTCTCTCAAACGAAGAGAAATGGCCCCATATTGTTCAATACTATTTAAAAAGGGTATACAGGCAAGATTGTTATACCCGGCAAAGATATATCTAAATGTAAATGGTGTAAACCATATTTTAAATAATCCCCGGGAAGCAAAGATTTTATTAAGGACTTTGTAAGTAAGATAAGAGCAATTTGAGGTTTAAAAAGGAAAAAAAAATATATCAAACTACTGTGTTTTGTTAGAGATGGGGGTCTAATATGTTCTTGTTTTTTTTCTTTTTATATACACAATTTTTTTTTATTTTTTTTTTGTCCCTGCTCACTTTTTGCCTGAAGTGTGTATTAGTAGTAAAAAGGGATGTTGAATTTTTTTTATCATGGAATGTTGGGGGGATTACCTCCCAGCTAAAAGGAGTATTATTTTAAAAACAGCTTAAACAATTTAAACCCGATGTTGTTTTCTTACAAGAAACCCATTAAAAGAAAAAGAAATCCCCAAGCTAATAGGTAAATGGGTGGGGGATGTTATAGCTACCCCGTGCCGGACACGCAAGAGAGGGGTTGCTTTCTTATTCTCTAAAGCTTTAGATTATACTATTATATCACAGGAGTATGATAAAAAATGGCAGATATATTATAATCGAGCTGTAATGTAGTGGCAAGGTATGTTTTATGTAATGTCTACGGCCCAAACTATATAGAGACGGATTTTTTGGGATGTTTTATATATTAAACTTTTTCCATATATTAATAAAAACTTAATAATCGCAGGAGATTTTAATATGACCTTATGTCCTGAGATAGAGTTAGGATAGGAACCCGCCCACAGGATAGGAATAGAGAAAGGAAAATGTTTAAGAATTTTATGAATAAACTAAACCTTTGGGACATCTGGAGAATTAAAAACCCAAACATGTTCTGAGAATCGAGGAAGAGATTGGTTGGGATACCCAATTTAGTTGGTTGACAATAGATGTAAGTTCCCTCTATTCGTTAATACAACACGAATTTGGTTTGAAAGCGTTGGAATATTTTTTGAGTAATCACACCAACTATTCCACCAAGTTCCAGAACTATGTATTGGAAGAGTGTTCCTTTTTGTTGACTCATAATTTTTTCAACTTTAATGGTGAGATTTATCTGCAGAAGTGTGGGACAGCTATGGGGGCAAATTTGCCCCTTCATATGCCAACATCTTTATGGGTTGGTGGGAGCTGTCCCACATTTTTGCAGATAAAAATCCCTTCAGACACTTGATTTTCCTATACAGACGTTTTATTGATGATCTGTTGTTGGTGTGTGGCGAGGTAATGAACAATTGGCTCATGATTTTGTAGATTGGCTTAATACCAATGAGTTGGGCCTATGTTTTACCCATAAATTCCAAAAGGAGACCATCAATTTTCTGGATTTAAGTCTGAGGGGATTACCCAATGGTAAAATTGAGACAGGGATGTTCCGAAAGCCGATTTCTGGCAATACTCTTTTGAGTGCGAAAAGCTGTCACCCTAAGCATGTTCCTCATGCTATAGCTAAAGGCCAGTTTATTCGCACCAAGAGGAATTGCACTAAAAACTGTACATTATGAACAGAAGCTTGTAACCTCAGTAAAAGACTTCTGGAAAGAGGTTACAAAAAAACTACTGTTGATAAAGCGAGATTGGAAGTGAGCAAATTGGATAGACAGACATTGTTACAAGATAAGGATTTGAAAGGTAAAACAACCTTTGAGGGTGTAACATTTACTACTACATATAGTGCCCAGTGTAACGATGTCTGTGATATTATCCGAAAACACTTCAGAGTACTGATTGCAGATGACCTATTGATTCCCACTGTAGAAAAGGGTATCAGATGTGCTTATCGTAAGGCCAGAACACTAGGCAACATGATAGCACCCTCAGAGGTGGTTAAACCCCACTCAGGTTAAACACACTTGGTTACAACACAAGGGTATGTATAAGTGTGGTAGATCTAGATGCAAGCCTTGTGAGCATGTACTTTTGGAGATACATTTAAATCTGCGGTTACACAAGAAGTTTTTGATATACGCAGCTGTTTGAATTGCACTTGCAATTTTGTAATATATCTCCTCACTTGTACATCATGTTTTTTGCAATACTGTGGGACTTACAACCAGAGATGTTAATTCCCGTATTAGGGAACATCTCTCAGTCATACAAAAAGGTCGAGCAACAACACCTTTAGTACAACACTTTGCTCTTTCACATAACAAAAGTACTGATACCTTAGCCTGGAACATTATTGAGAGAATTCCAGTAACAGGCAGGGGGGGAGACAGAAATAAACGTCTTGAGCGACAGGAGATGTTTTGGATATTACGCTTGAAGACCAGAGTACCGACAGGATTAAATTCGAATATGACCTTATTAAATTTCTGGTAGTCGATAATATTCCCTTCCCATTCAGTAATTCATTCAACCTAAGATCACACTGTTTTAGTTAGCCTTTATGAAATAAGATTAAGGTATCTATCTATTAGATCTATGTTGATGTTTTATGCATACTTTTGGGTTGTTAAGCTTCGCCCTTTAATATCATGCTTTAATATTTAGCTTTAATTGTACCCTTTCTCCTATGTATTATATACATGCATTCTATGTTATTATCGTATCGATATTGTATAAGTAAATTGACAATAACAATAGTTTGGGTATTGCTTCAGGTGGCCTTAAAACTTTATTATAGTTTTTCAGTGAAAGTTGTTTTTCACTGTTTATGGCAAGTATTTTACTTAACACCTCTAACATCCATCTGTTGTTTTGTTAATTCATTTACTACACTGTGTATTGTTTATGAAGTTGCAAGCTTAAGATGTATTTATATTAAGTCAATTTAGTGCTAATAGTTTATCACTATAGCCTACATAAGCACTGTCACTCAAACTTAGTTAAGAGGGTGTATCTATGTAAATTTCATTGCTTAACAATTAACCAATCAATTGTTTTTTATGCGTTTAAAAAGGTGCAGTGTATCTGATAGAACATACTATGATTACGGGCTCTCGACAAAATGCATAAGCCTATCCCTATACACTACACACTCTATGTGGTTCTTTGGACTTTGATGTCTTTTTTAATGGATGCAATAAAATCAAGTTTTAATTTACCTCGGATGGATCAACTTTGCCTTTTTTGTTGATGAATTAAAAACCCAGACATAAAGGCATTTTCTTGCGAATCCAAAACCCATAGGACAATGTCATGAATTGACCTTTTTTTGATAAGTGATAATATGATTAAACTAGAGTTGAACCAGATATTGTCATATCAGATCATGCAATAATAATATTAGAGGTAGATGGGGTTAGAAGGTAATCTTCCCAAAAAAGTTTTTTTCTTTCTAAGCATCTTATACAGGATAATGATATCAATATTTTTTTAACACACTCTTGGACAGAATATTGTTCTCATAATAGGATATATTTGATAAAATAGAGATTTTTTGGGAAGCAGCAAAAGCGATTCTTCGTGGTGAGATAAGGGCATATTGCTCAAATGGAAGAAAAAAGTCACTGCTAGGGACCTCCAATTAACTAACCAGCTTAGAAATGCCCTATAAGGCTTATATAGTTAACCCTAATGTTAATTACATGGGGGGAAATACAAAAAAGCTAAACTACAAAGAGATATGTTTCTTATACAGAAGGGCAGAAGGAAGATCTTAAAACAAAGGCTTTTTTCACGAGTTACCATGGAAGGTCCGCCAAGTTTTTAGCCAAACTAATCAAAACAGGGAAAGACAGTAAAAATATAGCTAGTATTAGGAAAAAAAGATATAAGATATACTTCTTCACAAGACATAGGAAAGCATTATATGAATACTATCAAGAGATATATGCGGCGCAGGAAATTATGATATTGTTAAGAAATCCTTTTGGAGTAAAATTGCTCTTCCTAAATTATCCCCAGAACAACTTCAAGACTTAAATAAGCCAATCTCTGTAGAAGAAGTTTCTGCTGCTATAGAGAAATCCAAATTGAAACAAAAGCACCAGGCCCAGACCAGATACCAGCAGAATTTTATAAAATGATGAAGGAGAATATTTCAGATACTTTAACTAAACTATTCAATAAATATTATACAAATAATCAGATGGAGTCAATGTATTTCTCTACGTCGATCATCACCCTTATCCATAAAAAAGATAAAGATCCAGAGCAGCCCAGTGCATATCATCCTATTTCATTACTGAATAATGATTATAATCTATTAACCTCCATAGTTGCAGATAGACTTAAGAATTGTATGAATACATTAATACATACATATTAAACAGGGTTCATGATGGGTAGAAGTGTAACTAAAAATATACGAAAGGTATTGTTAATCTTGGATCATTGGTGGAATAGGGCTAAAAATGGGCAGAAATCTCTTAAATCAGATATGGCGATATTGACATTAGATGCGGAGAAAGCTTTTGACTCCATAGATTGGAATCACTTATTACATCCCTTAACCCAGTTTGGTCTGACAGGAGGCTTTCTCAATTTTGTAAAATTAATATATAAAAACCTGTGTTCATATCTTTTAGTTAATGGGGAACTGTCCCCTAAAATAAAGCAGACTAGAGTTACAAGACAGGAGTGCCCGCTTTCACCGCTTCTTTTCAACCTTTCAATCGAACCACTAGCCATACGTCTTAGACAAGAATTAGAAGGTATTACTATTGGGGATAATAAATTGCTCCTCTCTTATATGCAGATGATCTTTTACTGTTTCTGTCCAAAACTAAGTTCAGTATACCCCTTGCTCTAGAAATAATAAAATGAATTCAGTACATTTTCAGGTTATAAAGTGAATAAAAATAAATCTGAACGGCTATGGATTTATAAAAAGATAGTTTAAGAGAATTCCCCTTCCAAATAGTAGAACAAATTAAATATCTAGGGATTCATTTATCTAATAATCCTGCTAATTGGTATTCATCAAATTATACCAAATTTTTTGGAGAAGCTAAGATTATGATGGATAAATGGAAGTTACTCCCAATTGCCCTGTCAGCAAAAATTGTATTGTTGAAAGCCTTCATATTCCCACGCCTTTTGTATCTACTACAAAACCTTCCATTATTTATTAAAAGCATAGACTTATTATTATTATTATTATTCTTTATTTATAAAGCGCCAACAGATTCCGCAGCGCTGTTCATAGGTAACAAAGATAAAAGGACAGTACAATATGAGACACCAGACAAAATTTAACAAACAAATACAGGAGGAATTGGGAGCCCTGTTCCTGTGGGAACTTAAAATCTAAATGGGTAGGAGGGTGAGAAACAGGAGGTGGGGACTGCAAAGGTGGGAATGATGTTAGTGTGAAGTTAGATGAGGGCAACTATTAGGCAAGTGGAATTCATTAGTTACTGATTTGGTTATAGGCTTCCCTGAACAAGAAGGTCTTTAGGGAGCGTTTAAAGGAGGAGAGGTTGAGGGAAAGTCTGACAGCACGAGGAAGTGCGTTCCAGAGGGTTGGTGCCGCACAAGAGAAGTCCTGTAGTCTAGCATGAGAGGAGGTGATGGTAGAAGAGGCAAGGAGTAGATCGTTGTTGGATCTTAGGGGACGGGCTGGAGTATATTTGTTGATGAGTGAGGACAAGTATGGGGGGGGGTGCATTGGTAAGGACTTAAGACAATTTAAGAAACTATGTACAGGGCTGCTATGGGGGGAAGATGAAGGCTCGCCTCCCTATGCAGTATTTGGAATTAGACAGGGAATTGGAGGATTTGGGTTACCAAATATTAAATACTATAATTTACATTAAAGGGTCAGTCTACACCAGAATTTGTATTGTTTTAAAAGATAGATAATCCCTTTAATACCCATTTCCCAGTTTTGCATAACCAACACAGTTATAATAATATACTTTTAACCTCTGTGATTATATTGTATCTAAGCCTCTGCAAACTGCCCCTTTTTTCAGTTCATTTGACAGACTTGCAGTCTAGCCAATCATTGCCTGCTCCAGATAACTTCACGTGCACGAGCACAGTGTTATCTATATGAAATATGTGAACTAACACCCTCTAGTGGTAAAAAACTGTTAAAATGCAATATGAAAGAGGTGGGCTTCAAGGTCTAAGAAATTAGCAATATGAACCTCCTAGGTTAAGCTTTCAACTAAGAATACCAAGAGAACAAAGCAAAATTGGTGATAAAAGTAAATTGGAAAATTGTTTAAAATTACATGCTCTATCTGAATCATGAAAGTTTATTTTGGCCTAGACTGTCCCTTTAAAAGCCATTCTACATGAGTGTTATTAAGAACGTGTGACAGGGGGGGCGGAGCCAACTTGCGATCAAGATGGTCGCATCTCAAGGGTGCTCTGAGCCACAAGGAATATAACATACTTTATTGCTGCCTATGACTAGAGCAAATTATGCAATGGAGTCTGGAAATAACCCAGGGGAGACTAGTATACACTAAGTTGTGACTGTGGAGTCCGGAGAATTCAGGTGCACTGAATATCTTTACTGGAGCAGATCGCAGTATGCAGTGAGTTGCCGCCATAGCCTGCTTATAGCCTATGCATTCAGCTTAATCACAGATGGCTCACAGCACACTGATGACAGCACAGATGTCAGACATGCTGCTTACTGCGCTACAGAAGAACATCGCACAAATGCTACAAGTGCAACTTCACAAGGCTGGAGTTTTCATACTAGAGGCCTTTGGGAGAGTTGGTGAAAATGAGGATCCAGGTACTCTACGCTCACCTCAGCCATCTACAGCCATAGTGCGTGCGTTATTGGCACCTTGTGACACAGAGGACGATGCTCACACGGGGACTTTCAGTGAACGGGCAGACTAGATGAGCACTATAGCCTGCTGTTAACTGCGGAGAAATCCACATGGCGCACACCGTGCAGCAGATCCGGGGGCTAGCTTTGCTCCGCACTCGCGCCAGGCCCTGCTGCAGGATCATTACAACTTGGTAAAAAATACAGACCAAGAAAATCTGAACTCTTACTGTTAACCTTTCCTCCTAGGGATATACTCTGTTGGGACTCACTGTACAGCTACTTTCCTGACCAAACATCTGGACGCTACCTAAGAATAAGTCTGGAGCTGGCCCACTATCCTGGGGGCAGGCTTTCTTTAATTTGGCCATTGGGTGTGGGGTGAACACCCTTAAGTATACAATCACCGGAGGCTCATTTCATCAGATAATGTTGCAGCAAATGTGGACATATCGACAAATTTCACGGTTGTGGTTTACACTTTTGACTTCACGACAGCTATAGACTTGAGCTTCCTACTAAAGACTTCCCTTCATGGTTAATATACACAGTTTATAATGTTTAGTTTAACCAGTTTTTTGCCCTAGCTACAGTTCAATTTAGCATATATATTATGTTCCTGTGAATTAGGCCACAAGGCTTAGACCTTAACATACTGTATGTGTGTATACACACATAGTGAGATATACTATATCAATATGCGCAGGAGAGAAATCACTGTTTCATTTTTGACTGCTAGTGTATAATTATATTTTATTCTCAAAATGTTCAATTTAGGGGCAATGCCGTAACATAATTATGCTCAGGTATCTGTGGATCAGGAGTCTTGTATGGTTTAGCTCTATGTATTTCTTTGATTGTTATATTATCTTGTTGTTGTTCCATACCAGTTTTTTATGTTTTACAATATGAGAATAACAACAATGCCTAAGAGCCCGAGAACAGATTGGTCACCTAGCCATATCTACAGCCGTTGTACTGCAAATAAGATTATACTAATTATCCTGTCCATGTGGTACACAAACAGAAACCACTAGTACCATAATGTTTAGTGTAGCATGTTGCATTTAAACCTCACAATATGTGATGTATGTTTTCCCCTCTAGTCATAGGCTATTTATCTAATGTTAAGACACACTTGTGCTGGGTATAGGGCCCATACCCGGCCAGCAGAGTTCAGCTATGATAGTAGGGAAAAACATTTGATTCTCTCGTTATGGTAAGGAGATATATATAATTTACCTCTCAGCAGCACAGCTCATCCTATGGTCATCCTATTGTACTCCTTACACTATGAAGACAGGTTCAGTGTCACATCATATTCACAGATTATATCTATGTCTTGGCAGAACTGATGGAGACTCATTCAGAATTTTTATATCTTTCACACTTTTAGACACATTCGTGAAATTTGCTAAATATTCACACGTAATACTAACTAATATATGCTGTAAACTTTTAGTAATTTGACAGTAGCCCCCTGGAAGAAAACTAATGATCTCCACATATGAGAAAACATTTCTTAGCAATACTAACTCACAACCTCACCTCTCTGGCCTAATAGAGTTCCCTTATAGGTATTTCATGTTTATATTCTTAGCTCTGTTCTTCTTATTTTGATAGTGACCTAGCATACTGAGCCCTATATTGACACGCAACGTTTTCAGCTTATCTAGGATTTAGGCCTTTCATTCCTGGTCTGGGTGTATACGTAACCTCTTAATACTGAACAGTTCTCTTTGCTCCCATACACACCTTGATGGAAGTTTACCCCAGTCAGCAAATCACGTTACCCACATACATACAAACTCAGCATTTTATCAGTATCGCTATAGTAGTTTTTCGAATCTGCAGCGCCCATCATATAACACATTTTTCTTAAAGCCTTGCTTACTATATTTTAATTACCACCTCCCCCCCTAGAATGTCATAATGAGTCTCTTAGTTATAAGAGAACTAAATATGCGGTTTCTCTTGTATATACCGCACCTCCCACCACTCCCTTAGTATTTTTTCTCTTTTATTTCATACAACGCCATAATACAGAATCCATCTAGCTCCCTCAGACCAGTAGATATGCTCGAATAATAACTTTATATTTTTTGTCTGGAGGATTCTATTTATTACTAGAGGAGTTTTCACTATATTATGCAGCATTTATTACATCCTACATATTATACTATAATTTGTATTTTGTTCTTTTTTTTTACAACATAATTCCTAAAGGAAACTCTGTATTATACTTATATCATACTATATTATATACTATGCATTCTTTTCTATACCCTATTAGTTTTCAGAGAGTTGAAGATTGCCTCCTGTGACATACTTTAAAACTTTTTTTTTAGGACCCATGAGTGGCCCCCTGTATCTTAGGAGGAAATTACACTGGTTAAAAATGAGGTTCTACTCTTAAAGCATTTATTAACATTCATACTGTTATTACGTTTTCTCTCTTGTCAAGATATTTTCATAATGTACCAGTTAAGCAATATGTAACTCCCAATATTTGCTGTATAGGATTATACATTGTAATGTTTGAAAACCTCAATAAAAATTTATTAAAAAAAAAAAAAAGAATGTGGTGACAGCCTGGCAGAAATTATGTAGGGAACTTAAGATAAAATATGTTTTTTCCAGGTATTTACCTATTCTGGGGAATCCTGAGTTCACTCCGGGTCTTAACCCTGGAATCTTCCATTGCTGGTATTTACGGGATTTAAGTATGTAGCCCAAATTACTTGAAACAGATACACAAATTATTAAGGACTTTTGACAAATTAGAAGGGAATACAATCTCCCAAAACACACTTCTATGCATATTTACTATTAGACATTTTCTTCATCAACTTAGCTAGAACATAATAACAGTCGGGATTTAGGAATACTTGAAAATGGGATCCATTTGTTTAGGAGTGGTTATTACTCAATTACAAATTGGTACAAAATGATTATGTTAAGAGTAGGACATCTATATTTAGAATCGTCCCTTTCCAAATGGCAAAGGCCTGCGTGGAGAGTTAGAAATATACAATATACAAAAAAGCATACAACTAGTAGGCCACACCAATACGCTGTGGAAAGAGTCCCACAGCAAATTATTACATTTCTCTTATTTCTCCAGTAATTCTTGCTAAATGGGACAAAAAATGTTTAGGTAGATGTTTCATGGTACATATTCGAATGCAGATTTGATGCATTGTTTCTGGTTCTGTCCAAAAATTAGAAGGTTTTGGAATATAGTTAACTATTGGATAAATAAATTTATTCATCATAACTTAATACTTTCTCCAAAAATTATAATTTTTTTGTTTTATGCAAGAACTCAAGATTTAAAACAGGATCAATCTTTTATTAATAATTACTGCCATAATGGTGGCAAGAAATATAATACTGTTATATTGGAAGGCAGATAAACCCCTAGTATTGCTGAATTTGTACAAAACAATTTACCTACAAATGATAGTAGAACAATATCAGGTGGAGGCAAATAATGAGAAACAATTTAAAGGGTTTTTTGAGAAATGGTTAAAATTAATTGAGTCCATTTGCTCTCCCTATACAGCTTCAGAGTCATCTATCCTCTACGTAAATCTGGTGCTTTTTATACGCTAATTTTGGAGGGGTATCTCCCAATCCAATGGGCCAATTGAGACGAAAGGGGTGAGAGGTGAGCAGGTGACCTAACTTTATTTTATTTTTTTTCCCCCTTCTTTCCTCCTTCCCATTATATCATTAAAGGGAGACACTGATTCAAAGTGTTGTAAATTAGTGTCTATTTATAGATCATAGATTAATCCAATAAAAGTAGAACGCTATGATTTATACAACTATAATGTGTTGGTTATATATATTTAGTTTAGTACTAAATAGTATGATGCCTAGCTGATTATCGTTTAGGGATTTTTTTGTTTCCCTTCTTTTTTTTTTTGTTTTTGTTTTTTGTCAGTCACTGTTTTAAGATAAAACATAAAACTCCAGCAATGTGAATGCAATACTGATAACTACTTTTTTGTGTTAAACTATTGAATGTTTTTTCTGTAACTTTACTACTGTTCCGTCTAGTAAGGCGTTGATTCTATGTTTTTGTCACATTGTTGGCTTTAAAATAAATGGTAAAAAAAATATATATATTTGTACATTTGTACTGTATGTTAGATGTAAAAACATGGGGGAAAAATGAACTTTGCTTATAATTTGAAAATTGTACGTATATATAGAAATAAATGTAATATCAAAACAATGGTTTATTGAAATATAATAATAATTTATTGATTATTTAAAAAATATATTATTGCTACTATTTACTTATAAAATACTAGAGGCTAAGAGCCCATGTACACACGGCAAAATGTTTAAGGAAAGAAATATATCTATCCCTCTATCCCTATCCCTCTATCTCTATCGCTCTATTAATCTATCCCTCTATCGCTATCCCTCTATCTGTCTATCCCTATCCCTCTATCTCTATTGCTCTATTAATCTATCCCTCTATTGCTATCCCTCTATCCCTATCCCTCTATTCATCTATTCATCTATCCCTCTAGCCCTATCCCTCTATCTCTATCCCTCTATCCCTATCCCTCTATACCTATCCCTCTAACCCTAACCCTCTATTCATCTATCCCTCTAGCCCTATCCCTCTATCTCTATCCCTCTATCCCTATCCCTCTATACCTATCCCTCTATACCTATACCTCTATACCTATACCTCTATACCTATACCTCTATACCTATACCTCTATTAATCTATCCCTCTATCCCTATCCCTCTATCCCTATTCCTCTATTCATCTATCCCTCTATCCCTATCCCTCTAACCCTAATCCCTCTATTTCTATCCCTATCCCTCTATCCCTATCCCTCTAACCCTATCCCTCTATTCATCTATCCCTCTATCCCTATCTCTCAATCTCTATCCCTCTATCCCTATCCCTCTATACCTATACCTCTATACCTATACCTCTATACATATCCCTCTATTCATCTATCCCTCTAACCCTATCCCTCTATTCATCTATCCCTCTAGCCCTATCCCTCTATCTCTATCCCTCTATCCCTATCTCTCAATCTCTATCCCTCTATCCCTATCCCTCTATCCCTCTATATCATCTATCCCTCTATTCATCTAGTCCCTCTATTCATCTATTCCCTCTATCCCTATCCCTCTAACCCTAATCCCTCTATTTCTATCCCTATCCCTCTATCCCTATCCCTCTAACCCTATCCCTCTATTCATACTATCCCGCTATCCCTATCTCTCAATCTCTATCCCTCTAGTCCCGTATCCCTCCTATACCTATATACCTCTATACCTATACCTCTATACATATCCCTCTATTCATCTATCCCTCTAACCCTATCCCTCTATTCATCTATCCCTCTAGCCCTATCCCTCTATCTCTATCCCTCTATCCCTATCTCTCAATCTCTATCCCTCTATCCCTATCCCTCTATTCATCTATCCCTCTATCTCTATCCCTCTATCCCTATCTCTCAATATCTATCCCTCTATCCCTATCCCTTTATCCCTCTATACCTATACCTCTATCCCTATCCCTCTATTCATCTATCCCTCTAGCCTTATCCCTATATCTCTATCCCTCTATACCTATCCCTCTATACCTATACCTCTATACCTATACCTCTATACCTATCCCTCTATTCATCTATCCCTCTATCCCTATCCCTCTATCCCTATCCCTCTATTAATCTATCCCTCAATCCCTATCCCTCTAACCCTATCCCTCTATCCCTATCCCTCTATATCCATCCCTCTATACCTATCCCTCTATACCTATACCTCTATAACTATCCCTCTATACCTATACCTCTATACCTATCCCTCTATTCATCTATCCCTCTTTCCCTATCCCTCTAACCCTATCCCTCTATTCATCTATCCCTCTATTCATCTATTCCTCTATCCCTCTAACCCTATCCCTCTATTCATCTATCCCTCTATCCCTATCTCTCAATATCTATCCCTCTATCCCTATCCCTCTATCCCTATCCCTCTATCTCTATCCCTCTATACTTATACCTCTATACCTATACCTCTATACCTATACCTCTATACCTATACCTCTATTCATCTATCCCTCTATCCCTATCCCTCTAACCCTATCCCTCTATTCATCTATCCCTCTATCCGTATCTCTCAATATCTATCCCTCTATCCCTATCCCTCTATCTCTATCCCTCTATAACTATACCTCTATACCTATCCCTCTATACCTATCCCTCTATTCATCTATCCCTCTAACCCTATCTCTCTATTTATCTATCCCTCTAGCCCTATCCCTCTATGCCTATCCCTCTATCTCTATCCCTCTATCCCTATCCCTCTATACCTATCCCTCTATTCATCTATCCCTCTATCCCTATCCCTCTATACCTATACCTCTATCTCTATCCCTCTATACATATACCTCTATACCTATACCTCTATTCATCTATCCCTCTAGCCTATCCCTCTAACCCTATCCCTCTATTCACTATCCCTCTAGCCCTATTCCTCTATCTCTATCCCTCTATCCCTATCCCTATATCCCTATCCCTCAATACCTATCCCTCTATACCTATACATCTATCTCTATCCCTCTGTCTTTATCCCTCTATCCATCTATCCCTACCTATTTTTTTTTTTTTTAAAAATCTGTAGTGTAGTGGTCCCACCACCTCCCTCCCTCCCGCAATCACCATTTAGTACCCCCCGAACCCTAAACCCCTTTTCTGTAGTGTAGCTGCCCATGCCTCCCTGTCCTTTAACAATTTTCATTTCTGGTAGCGTAGGGCCCTCCCCCGCTCCACTGCTGCTATCTATACATTTTTATTTGAAAATGATATGTTTTTATAGAAATAAATGTAAAAATGTACTATTTAAACAATAGTTTATTGAAATATTAGATTCATATTATAATCTATCTATCATCTACCTATATCTATATCTATTTATCTATCTATCTATCTATCACCTATCTTTGTATCAATCTATTGCCTATCAATCTCTCAAATGTTTAAGGAAAAGAAATATACTGTCTATCCTATCCCTCTATCTCTATCACTCTCCCTCTATTTATCTACTCCCTCTATCTCTATATCTCTATCCCTATCCCTCTATTTCTATCCCTATCACTCTATCTCTATCCCTCTATCCCTATCCCTCTATCTCTATCCCTACCCCTCTAGTCATCTATCCCACTATTTCTATCCTTCTATCCCTATCCATCTATCTATATCCCTCTATCCCTATGCGACTCTATCCTTCTATCCCTCTATCTCTATCGCTATCCCTCTATCCATCTATACCCATCCCTCTATCCCTATCCCTCTATCTCTATCCCTCTATCCCTATCCCTCTATTCCTATTCCTATCCCTCTATCCCTATCCCTCTATCTCTATTCCTATACCTCTATCCCTATCCCTTTATCTCTATCCCTATCCCTCTATTCATTTATCTCTCTATCTCTATCCCTCTATATATATCCCTCTATCTCTATCCCTATGACACTCTATCTATCTATCCCTCAATCCATCTATCCCTCTATCTCTATCCCTATCCATCTATCCCTATCCGTCTATCCATCTATCCCTCTATCTTTATCCATGTATCCCTCTATCTCTATCCCTATCCCCCTATCCCTCTATCCATCTATCCCTATTCATCTATCCCTAAATCTGGCTATCCTCTATCTCTATCTGTATCTCTCTATCTCTTTATTTTACTGCAGTGTAGAATCCCCCTAGCCCTCCAACCTCCCTGATCACCGCTCAAACTGCTCTCTAACCCCCACCTCTAAATATTGCCGGCCTTTTTTTTTTCTGTTAGTGTAGTGGTTTTGCCACCTCCCCCGCACCCACAAACCCCTTTTCTGTAGAGTAGTTGCCCCCATCCCTCCCTGTTGCTTTAAAAAATAATTTCTGTAGCATAGGCCCCTCCCTTTCCCTCCCCACTCCACTGCTGCTATCTATACATTTTTATTTAAAATTGATAAGTTTATACTAGAAATAAATATAAAAATCTACTATTAAAACAACAGTTTATTGAAATATTAGAATAATTTATTTTTATAAACTAATCTTAATTAGTTTACAAATATAATAAAAGTATTACGTGCAAAATATCTGCATACGATTTATTTATAAAAATACTAGTACTAAAGCCCGTGTACACGGGCCATTTTTTGCAGTACAGCCGGCCTCCCACCCCTTGCTCTCTCCCCCCTCTCTTTTGCTCTCTCTTCCCCCCCTCTCTTTTGCTTTCTCTCCCCCTCTCCCTTTGCTCTCTCTCTCCCCTCTTTTGCTCTCTCCCCTCTTTTGCGCTCTCTCCTCCCCTCTTTGGCTCTCTCCCCTCCTTTCTTTTCGCTCTCTCTCCCCCCCTCTTTTTTTCTCCCCCCCCCCCTCTTTGGCTCTCCCCCCCCCTCTTTGGCTCTCCCCCCCTCTTTGGCTCTCCCCCCCTCTTTGGCTCCTCCCCCCCCCCTCTTTGGCTATCTCCCCTCTTTTGCTCTCTCTCCTCTTTGGCTCTCTCTCTCCCCCCCTCTTTGGCTCTCCCCCCCCCGTGGCTCTCTCCCCCCCCCCCCCTTTGGCTCTGCTCCCCCCCTCTTTGGCCCCCCCCCCCCCCCCTTCTCTTTGGCTCTCCCCCCCTTCTCCCTTTGGCTCTCCCCCCCTTCTCTTTGTCTCTCTCTCCCCCCCTTTGGCTCTCTCCCCCCCCCTTCTCTTTGCTCCCCCCCTTCTCTTTGGCTCTCCCCCCCCTTCTCTTTGGCTCTCCCCCCCCTTCTCTTTGGCTCTCTCTCCCCCCTTTGGCTCTCTCTCACCCCTTTGGCTCTCTCTCCCCCTCTCTTTGGCACTTCTCCCCCCCTCTCCTGCTCCCTCTCGCTCTGTCTTGAAGTCTTCACATCGCGGGACCCCGCCCGGCCACGCCCCATCGCGGCGGCACCCGCCCGGCCACGCCCATCGCGCTGCCCGGCCACGCCCCCATCGCAACGCTCCCGTCGGCCACAAACAGCTGTGAGGTTTGGGGAGCGCGTGGCCGCTTCTCAAGCAGCACACCTCACAGCTGTTGAGTAGCTCGCGCTCCATATCTCTTGCCACAGGCTGTTTCAATCAGCTTACCTCGCGCTCCCCAGACCTCACAGCTGTTTGTGTACCTCGCGCTCCCTATCTCAAGGCCAAGTGTTTGTCTCTACTGCGCATGACGGCTTCAGACAAACACTTGGCCTTTTATAATATAGGATGGTTTTTATTATCTATCTTTAGTATTGTCTCTCTATCTCTCTATCTATCTATTTATTTATTGTCTGTCTATCTATTGAGTATTTATCTATCTATCGATCTATATATCTTTGTATCAATCTATTGTCTATCAATCTCTCTATATCTATCTATATATTTTCTTTCTTTCCATCTATCTAACAATCTATCTAACGATCTATCTATCTATTTATCTATCTACTTATCTGTCTATGCTGTATCTATCTTTCTATCTCTCAATGTATTGTCTATCTATCGATCCATTTATCTATCTATATTTCTATCAATCTATTGTCTATCTATCTATCTATCTATCTATTTATCTATATATCTATCAATCATCTATTGTATCTCTCTCTAACTATCTATCTTTCTATCTATCTATATTTCTATCTATGTATATTTACTTATATATTGCCTATCTATGAATCTATTTATCTACCTACTGTCTATCTATCTATCTATCTATCTATCTATCAATCTATCGTCTAACTATCTATCTATCTATCTATCTATCTATCAATCTATTGTCTATTTATCTATTGACCTATCTATCTATCTATTAAGTATTTATCTATCTATCTATCTTTCTATCTATCAATTGTCTATCTATCTATCTATCTATTCTGCATCTTTCTATCGCTCAATTTATTGTATATCTATCGATTGATATATCTATATATTGCCTATCTATATATATATATATATATATATATATATATATATATATTTATCTACCTACTGTCTATCTATCTAATTATCGTTCTATCTATCTATCTATCTATCGTCTATCTATCTTTCTATCTATCTATCTATCTATCTATCTAATGTCTATCTATTAATCTATCTATCTACCTATCTATTGAGTATCTATCTATTTTTCTATCAATCTATTGTCTATCAATCTCTCTATATCTATCTATCTATCTATCTATTGTCTATCTATCTATCTATAGCCCTCCAACCTCCCTTGATCACCCTTCAAACAGCTCTCTAACCCTCCCCCTCTAACTATTGCCACCTTTTTTTCTGTAGTGCAGTGGTTTCACCACCTCCCTCCTGCACCCCCAACCCCCTTTTCTGTAGTGTAGCTGCCCTGTCCCTCCCTGTTCCTTTAAAAAAATAATTTCTGTAGCATAGGGCCCTCCCTCCCCCACTCCACTGCTTGCTACTATACATTTTTATTAAAAAGGATAAGTTTTATATAGAAATAAATATAAAAATGTACTATTAAAACCATATAGTTTATTGAAATATTAGATTAATTTATTTTTATTTATAAACTAATCTTGATTAGTTTATAAATATAAATAAAAGTAATAGTGAAAATATATGCATACTATTTATTTATAAAAATATACGCCTAGATTTAGAGTTTGGCGTTAGCCCGTCAAAAGCAGCGTTAAGGGGTCCTAATGCTGCTTTTTACCGCCCGGCTGGTATTTAGAGGTCAGCCAGGAAAGGGTCCTAACGCTCACTTCCTTACCACGACTCCTGGCTACCGCAGATCCCCTTAAGCCAATTGCATATCCTATCTTTTCTATGGGATATGCCTAACGCCGGTATTTGGAGTCTTAGAAGAAGTGAGCGGTAGACCCTATACGACAAGACTCCTACCGACAAAAAAAAGTCAGTTAGTTAAGAGCTTTATGTGCTAACACAGGAATATATAACTCTTAACTACTGTGCTATAAAGTACACTAACACCCATAAACTGCCTATGTACCCCTAAACCGAGGCCCCCCCCACAACCCCTTAATCTGCCGACCGGAACCTCGCCGCCACTATAATAAATGTATTAACCTCTAAACCGCCGCACTCCCCAGCCTCGCAAACACTATAATAAATATTATAACCCCTAATCTGCGCCTCCTAACATCGCCACCCACCTACCTACAATTATTAACCCCTAATCTCCCGCCCCCAACGTTGCCACTACTATAATAAAGTTATTAACCCCTAAACCTAAGTCTAACCTAACCCTAACACCCCCCTAACATAAATATAATTTAAATTAAACTAAATAATATTCCTATTATTAAATAAATTAATCCTATTTAAAACTAAATACTTACCTATAAAATAAACCCTAATCTAACTACAATATAACTAATAGTTACATTGTAGCTATTTTAGGATTAATATTTATTTTACAGGCAACTTTGTATTTATTTTAACTAGGTACAACAGCTATTAAATAGTTAATAACTATTTAATAGCTACCTAGTTAAAATAAGTACAAAATTACCTGTAAAATAAATCCTAACCTAAGTTACAAATACACCCTAACACTACACCATCATTAAATTAATTTAATAAATGAACTACAATTAGCTAAACTAAAATACAATTAAATAAACTAAACTATAATACAAAAAAACCAAAACACTAAATTACAAAAAATAAAAAAAATTACAGGAAGTTTAAACTAATTACACCTAATCTAAGCCCCCTAATAAAATAAAAAATCCCCCCAAAATAAAAAAATGCCCTACCTTATCCTAAATTACAAAAGTAATCAGCTCTTTTACCAGCCCTTAAAGGGCTTTTTTGCGGGGCATTGCCCCAAAGTAATCAGCTCTTTTACCTGAAAATAAAAATACAATACCCCCCCAACATTACAACCCACCACCCACATACCCCCTACTCTAACCCACCAAAACCCCCCCTTAAAAAAACCTATCGCTAACCCCCTGAAGATCATCCCTACCTTGAGTCGTCTTCCACCCAGCCCGAGCCGAGTTCTTCATCCAAGGTGTGCCAGGGAGGTCCCTTCATCCAGTAGAAGTCTTCATCCAGGCGCGGTCTTCAATCTCAATCCATCCGGAGCAAGAGCGGAGCCATCTTCAAAGGAGCCGACGCGGAGCCATCCTCCTTCAACCGACGACTTTCCCCTACTAATGAAGGTTCCTTTAAGGGCTGTCATCCAAGATGGCGTCCCCTCTCAATTCCGATTGGCCTCATAGGATTCTATCAGCCAATCGGCAGTTAAGGTAGGAAATATCCTGATTAGCTGATGCTATCAGCCAATCATATTGAATTCAATCGATTGGCTGATGCAATCAGACCAATCGGATTGAGCTTGCTTTCTATTTGGTCTGATTGGAACAGCCAACTAGAATGCGAGCTCAATACGATTGGCTGATTGCATCAGCCAATCGGATTGAACTTCAATCTGATTGGCTGATATCCTCAGAAAATCAGATTTTTCCTACCTTAGGAATCCTAGGATAGAATCCTATCAGCCAATCGGAATTGAAGGGACGCGATCTTGGATGACGTCCCCTTAAAGGAACCTTCATTCGTCGGGAAGTCGTCGGTTGAAGAGGATGGCTCCGCGTTGGCTCCTTTGAAGATGGCTCCGCTCCGCTCCGGATGGATGAAGATTGAAGACGCCGCCTGGATGAAGACTTCTACCGGATGAAGGACCTCTTCTTGGGTGGTCGGCTTGTAATGTTGGGGGGGTATTGTATTTTTTATTTTCAGGTAAAAGAGCTGATTACTTTGGGGCAATGCCCCGCAAAAAGCCCCTTTTAAGGGCTGGTAAAAGAGCTGATTACTTTTAGTAATTTAGGATAGGGTAGGGCATTTTTTTATTTTTGGGGGGATTTTTTATTTTATTAGGGGGCTTAGATTAGGTGTAATTAGCTTAAACTTCCTGTAATTTTTTTTATTTTTTGTAATTTAGTGTTGTTTTTTTTTATATTATAGTTTAGTTTATTTAATTGTATTTTAGTTTAGCTAATTGTAGTTTATTTATTTAATTAATTTAATGATAGTGTAGTTGTTAGGTGTATTTGTAACTTAGGTTAGGATTTATTTTACAGGTAATTTTTGTACTTATTTTAACTAGGTAGCTATTAAATAGTTATTAACTATTTAATAGCTATTGCACCTAGTTAAAATAAATACAAAGTTGCCTGTAAATAAATATAAATCCTAAAATAGTACAATGTAATTATTTGTTATATTTTAGCTATATTAGGGTTTATTTTACAGGTAGTATTTAGTTTTAATAGGAATAATTTATTTAATATTAGGAATATTATTTTGTTTAATTAAAATGATATTTAAGTTAGGGGGGTGTTAGGGTTTAGAGTTAGGTTTAGGGTTAATAATTTTATTATAGTAGCGGCGACGTTGCGGTACGGGAGTTAGTGGTTAATAATTGTAGGTAGGTGATGGCGATGGTCTAGGGAGGGCATATTAGGGATTCAATAATATTTATTATAGTGTTTGCGAGGCGGGAGTGCGGCGGTTTAGGGGTTATACATTTATTATAGTGGCGACGAGGTGGCCGGTCGGCAGATTAGGGGTTAATAAGTGTAGGTAAGGTAGCGGCGACGTTTGGGGGGCAGATTAGAGGGCTAATAAATATTAATATAGGTGGCGGCGATGTTGGGGCAGTATATTAGGAGTTCATAGGGATAATGTAGGTTGCGGGGGTGTACGGAACAACCAGATTAGGGGTTAATAATAAAATACAGGTGTCAGCGATAGCGGGGGCGTCAGATTAGGGGTTATTAAGTGTAAGGTTAGGGGTGTTTAGACTCGGGGTTCATGTTAGGGTGTTATGTGCAGACTTAGAGAGTGTTTCCCATAGGAAACAATGGGGCTGCGTTCGGAGCTTAACGCTGCTTTTCTGCAGGTGTTAGGTTTTTTTCAAGCCCAAACTGCCCCATTGTTTCCTATGGGGATATCGTGCACGAGCACGTTTTGCCAGCTTACCGCTACCGTAAGCAACGCTGGTATTGAGGGTTGAAATGGAGCTAAATTCTGCTCAACCGCTCCCCTTTTCTGAGCCTAACGCAGCCACACAGGACAACTCAAAATACCAGCGTTATTTGAAGGGTGGCGCTGGGAAAAAAAGCAGCGTTAGCTACGCGGGTCCTTTACCGACAAAACTCTAAATCTAGGCGATAGTTTTAATATCTATCTACCTATCTATCTGTCTGTCTATCTATCTATCTATCTATCTATTGTCTATCTATCTATTTATCTATTGTCTGTCTATCTATCTATATATCTATATATGAATCTGTCTGTCTATCTATCTATCTATCTATCTATCTATCTACTGTAGATCTATCTATCTATCTGTCTATCTATCTATTGTCTATCTATCTATTGTCTGTCTGTCTATCTATATATGCATCTATCTATCTTTCTTTCTATCTATCTAACTATATACTGTAGATCTATCTATATTTCTATCTATTGTCTATCTATCTATCTATCTATCTATCTATCTATCAATCAATCAATCTATTGTTTATTTATATATCTATCAATCTATTGTGTATCTATCTCTATGTTTGTAGTTATCTATTGTCTCTCTCTTTCTATCTATTTATTTTCTGTCTATCTATCTATCTATCTATCTATCTATCTGTCTATTGATTGAGTATTTATCTATCTATCTTTGTATCAATCTATTGTCTATCAATCTCTCTATATCTATCTAACAATCTATTTATCTGTCTATGTATCTTTCTTTCTATTTCTCAATGTATTGTCTATCTATCGATCCATTTATCTATCTATCTATCTATCTATCTATATTTATATCTTTCAATCTATTGTCTATCTATCTATTGTATCTCTCTCTCTCTATCTATCTATCTTTCTTTCTATCTATCTATCTATCTATCTATCAATCTATTGTCTATCTATATTTCTATCTATGTATATTTATCTATATATTGCCTATGTATAAATCTATTTATCTACCTACTGTCTATCTATCTATCTATCTATCTATCTATCTATCTATCTATCTATCTATCTATCTATCTATCTATCTATCTATCTTTGTATCAATCTATTGTCTATCAATCTCTCTATATCTATCTATATATTTTCTTTCTTTCCATCTATCTAACAATCTATCTAACGATCTATCTATCTATTTATCTATCTATCTATCTATCTACTTAACTGTCTATGCTGTATCTATCTTTCTATCTATCAATCTATTGTCTATCTATCTATCTATCTATCATCTATTGTATCTCTCTCTATCTATCTTTCTATCTATCTATCTTTCTATCTATGTATATTTACTTATATATTGCCTATCTATAAATCTATTTATCTACCTACTTTCTATCTATCTATCTATCTATCATCTATCTATCTATCTATCGTCTATTTATCAATTGATCTATCTATCTATCTATTAAGTATTTATCTATCTATCTTTCTATCTATTGTCTATCTATCTATCTATCTATCTATCTATGTATCTATTCTGCATCTTTCTATCTCTCAATTTATTGTATATCGATTGATATATCTATATATTGCCTATCTATCTATCTATCTATCTATCTATCTATCTATCTATCTATATATATATATATATATATATATTTATCTACCTACTGTCTGTCTATCTATCTAATTATCATTCTATCTATCTATCTTTCTATCTATCTGTCTATTTATCTATTAATCTATCTATCTACCTATCTATTGAGTATTTATCTATCTATTTTTCTATCAATCTATTGTCTATCAATCTCTCTATATCTATCTATCTATCTATCTATCTATCTATCTATCTATCTATTGTCTATCTATCTATCTATAGCCCTCCAACCTCCCTTGATCACCCTTCAAACAGCTCTCTAACCCTCCCCCTCTAACTATTGGCACCTTTTTTTCTGTAGTGCAGTGGTTTCACCACCTCCCCCCGCAACCCCAAACCCCTTTTCTGTAGTGTAGCTGCCCTGCTATTTCTGTAGCATAGGGCCCTCCCTCCCTTTCCCTCCCCACTCCACTGCTGCTATCTATACATTTTTATTTAAAAATGATAAGTTTATATAGAAATAAATATAAAAATGTACTATTAAAAGAATAGTTTATTGAAATATTAGAATCATTTATTTTTATTTATAAACTAATCTTGATTAGTTTATAAATATAATAAAGTAATAGTGAAAATATTGCATACTATTTATTTATAAAAATATAGTTTTAATATCTATCTATCTATCTATCTATCTATCTATTTATCTGTCTGTCTATCTATCTATTGTCATTATATCTATTTATCTATTGTCTGTCTATCTATCTATTTATCTATCTATATACTGTAGATCTATCTATCTATCTATCTATCTATCTATCTATCTGTCTGTCTATCTATCTATTGTCTATCTATTTATCTATTGTCTGTCTGTCTATCTATATATGTATCTATCTATCTATCTATCTTTCTTTCTTTCTATCTAACTATATACTGTAGATCTATCTATATATCTATCTATTGTCTGACTATCTATCTATCAATCTATTGTTTATTTATATATCTATCAATCTATTGTGTATCTATCTCTATGTTTGTGGTTATCTATTCTCTCTCTCTCTCTCTCTATCTATCTATCTATCTGTCTATCTATCTATCTATCTATCTATCTATCTATCTATTGATTGAGTATTTATCTATCTATCTTTGTATCAATCTATTGTCTATCAATCTCTCTCTATCTATCTATTTATCTGTCTATGTATCTTTCGTTCTATTTCTCAATGTATTGTCTATCTATCGATCCATTTATCTATCTATCTATCTATCTATATTTATATCTATCAATCTATTGTCTATCTATCTATTGTATCTCTCTATCTATCTATCTATCTATCTTTCTATCTATCTATCTATCTATCTATCAATCTATTGTCTATCTATCTATATTTCTATCTATGTATATTTATCTATATATTGCCTATCTATAAATCTATTTATCTACGTACTGTCTATCTATCTATCTATCTATCTATCTATCTATTGTTCTATCATCTATCTATCTATCTATCTATCTATCAATCTATTGTCTTTTTATCTATTAATCTATCTACCTATCTATTGACTATTATTCTATCTATTTTTCTATCCATCTATTGGCTATCAATCTATCTATCTATTGTCTATCTATCTATTCTGTATCATTATATCTTCCTATCTCTCAATCTATTGTATATCTATCTACTTATATAAATATATATTTTCTATCTATCTACCTATTCTGTATCTATCTATCTTTCTTTATATATCTATATATTATCTATATATCATCTATCTAACAATCTATATATTTATCTGTCTATGCTGTATCTATCAATTTCTCAATGTATTGTCAATCTATCAATCCATTTATCTATCTATCTATCTATCTATCTATCTATCTATCTATCTATCTATCTATCTATCTGTATTTCTAGAAATCTATTGTCTATCTATTGTCTATCTATCTATTGTATCTCTCTCTATATATATATTTCTATATATCTATCTTTCTATCTATCTTTCTATCTATCAATCAATCCATTGTCTATCTATCTATATTTCTATCTATGTATATTTATCTATATATTGCCTATCTATAAATCTATTCATCTACCTACTGTCTATCTATCTATCTATCTATCTATCTATCTATCTATCGTTCTATCGTCTATCTATCTATCTATTGTCTTTTTATCTATTAATCTATCTATCTACCTATATATCTATTGACTATTTATGTATCTATTTTTCATCCATCTATTGTCTATCAATCTATTGTCTATCTATCTATTCTGTATCTATATATCTTCCTATCTCTCAATCTATTGTATATCTATCTACTTATATAACTATATATTGTCTATCTATCTAAATATTCTATATCTATCTATCTTTCTTTATATATCTATATATTATGTATCATCTATTTATCTTTCTATCTGTCTTTCTATCCTAAATTTTTGTTAAGTTGTTTTTTTTAGGAATCAATTTATTATTTGTAATAGTATTATAATACAGAAGATACAGAAGAATATTAATTTTTGAAAATGTAAATTATTGTAATGTATGTTAGATTAAAAATACACTCACTGCTATATACAGCAGGCTATAAGCTCCCCCTTAGAGCGAGGCTCTCTGATTCTAAGTGGCTCTTTGTTAGAAGTGCTATATAAAAGACAAAACAAAGGGGTGTCTCATGTGTGGTATCATCAAATAAGCACAAAGCCACAGAAAAAAAGCCAAATGGGTACTCACAAGGCTCTGGAGCACACCTATGTGCTTGTAGGGCACAGGCTGCAGATTTTATCAGGTGTGACAGTTCACCCACAGAGGATATCAGTCATTCCACTGAAGTAAAAAGATAAAACACAGGAAAAGCACCAAATTGTGCATATCACAAAGGATATGGTGTTTGACTTAGCACAAAGGAAGATTGGGTATGCACATGTTAAATTAGCAAATTTATGTGCTAGTAGGAGCAAGCTGGCATATGTTCCGATCAGCCAATAGAATGCGAGCTCAATCTGATTGGCTGAGATTTTTTCTAACTAATTCCGATTGGCTGATAGAATCCTATCAGCCAATCGGAATTCGCGCGGACGCAATCTTGGATGACGTCATTTAAAGGTACCTCATTCGTAGTACAGCAGTCGGCCGGGATGGATGCTCCGCAAGCGGCGGAGCGAAGAAAGAAGATTGAAGTGCCGCCGGAAGAATGAAGACTTTGCTGCCGCTTGGAGGAAGACGTCGCCGGAGGAAGAATTCTTCTTTGCCGCTTGGAGGAAGACATCGCCCGGATCGGATCAGGAGTTCGGCCCGGTGTGGTGAAGACAAGGTAGGGAGATCTTCAGGGGGTAGTGTTAGCTTTTTTAAGGGGGGTTTGGGTGGTTTTAGAATAGGGGTATGTGGTGGTGGGTTGTAATGGGGGGGGGGGTATTGTATTTGTATGCAAAAGAGCTGAATTCTTTGGGGCATGCCCCACAAAAGGCCCTTTTAAGGGCTGGTAAGGTAAAGAGCTTTGAAATTTGTTTAATTTAGAATAGGCAGGGAATTTTTTTTATTTTGGGGGTTTATTATTTTATTAGGGGGCTTAGAACGCTGTAATTAGCTTAAAAATCTTGTAATCTTTTTTTTATATTTTTGTAATTTAGTGTTTTTTTTTTTTGTAGTTTAGTTAATTTAATTGTATTTTTAGATAGATGTTTGTAGTTTATTAAATTTATTGATAGTGTAGGTGTATTTGTAACTTAGGTAGGATTTATTTTACAGGTAATTGGGTAATTATTTTAACTAGGTAGATATTAAACTAGTTTAATCACTATTTAATAGCTATTATACCTAGTTAAAATAATTAACAATTTACCTGTAAATAAATATTAACCCTAACATAGCTACAATGTAATTATTAATTATATGTAGCTATCTTAGGGTTATTTTATAGGTAAGTATTTAGATTTAAATAGGAATATTTTAGTTTATAAATAAATTAGATTAATTTAATATAAATTTAGTTAGGGTGTTAGGGTTAGATAGAGTTAATATAGTTAATATAAATACATATAGTAACTATATTAACTATATTAACCCTAATATATTAGGGTTAATATAGTTTAATATATATATTGTAATACCTTTATTAACTATAATATACTTAGGGTTAATATAGATAATATAGCTGGCGGCGGGGTAGGTAGATTAAATAAGGGATTAATCATTTTAATAGAGATGGCGGCGGTGTAAGTGGCTTACATTAGGGGTTAATAATATTAATATAGCTGGCGGCGGTATAGGGGGATTAGATTAGGGGTTAATATTTTTTATATAGGTGGCGGCGGCGGTGTAAGGGGTCAGATTAGGGGATAGATAAGGTAGATGACAGCGGTGTAAGGGGTTCTAATTAGGGGATAGATAAGGTAGATGGCGGCGGTTTTAGGGGCTCACAGTAGGGGGTTAGTTTATGTAGATGGAGGCGGGGTCCGGGAGCGGCGGTTTAGGGGTTAATAACTTTATTAGGGATTTCGGGGGGGGAGGGGGGATCGCGGTTCGACAGGTAGATAGACCATTGTGCATGCGTTAGTGTTAGGTTTATTTTAGAAGATCGCGGTTGACAGGGAGATAGACATTGCGCATGCGTTAGGTGTTAGGTTTATTTTAGAAGATCGCAGTTGACAGGGAGATAGACATTGCGCATGCGTTAGGTGTTAGGTTTATTTTAGAAGATCGCAGTTGACAGGGAGATAGACATTGCGCATGCGTTAGGTGTTAGGTTTATTTTAGCAGCCAGTTTAGGAAGTTACGGGTCTCCAATAGTCAGCGTAAGGCTTCGTACGGCTGCTTTTGTGGCGAGGTGAAAATGGAGTAAGTTTTCTCCATTTTCGCCACGTAAGTCCTTACGCTGCATATTGGATACCAAACTGCGCGGGTTTGGTATACCTGCCTATAGCCCAAAAAACTACGGGCGACGGCAGAAATATACGCGCGTAACTTCTAGGTTACGCCGTATATGTGATACCAAACCCGCGCAAATATTGGCGTCGCCGGCTTTTGCGGGCGACGATTTTTATCGGATCGACCCCCTACTATCTAGTGCCAACTAACACTTTTCCTCTCTATCATAAGGGTGTGTACCCTTAATTGGTAACCTTCAACACCTGACTGTTTCTAATTGCAAAGGTGTTCATTCTTAGTGTGTTAAAATAAAAACAAAGGCAATACAGCAATTCTTATACACGTAATAATTCTAAAAACATAATCTCTAAACATGTGGAAACAATGTAATCATGATTATAAAGCTTTCTTTCCACATTCATATTATGCAATGTATGATATATTCACAGCAGTTATGCTACACTATATAGGTCATCATCAACAACACATTCCAAATTATTTTATACTTAAGATTTATAATTCATAATGTATATCCCCCAAATTTTATAGGATGTTAGTTTATTTGCTTGTATGTTAGTTTATTTCAACTGTCATTTTGTTTGCACATTATGCATCGTTTAACAGACCTGGGACACACCCCTTGAAAAGTCTGTTGAATGTTGTTTGTCTTAAGGGGAGAGATATAAAGGAAACATTTTATAGTGCTATGTTTTGTTTTCCTATTTAAGCGGAAATTAAATGTTCAGGGTATATATCTATATATGTGTAACCCCTGCAGAGGAGTACAACAAATAGTAATCTCCAGAGCAGCAATGCATGACTGGGAGCCTGCATAAAGTGAGCCAATGGCAAGAGGCATCTATGTGCAACCACCAATCAGCAGCTAGCTCCCAGTAGTGCATAGCTGCTGCTGAACCTACCTAGGTATGCCTTTCAACCAAAGATGTCAAGTGAACAAAGTAAATTAGACAATAGAAGCAAATTAATCATTTGTTTAAAACTGCATGCTCTGTCAGACCCTAACATTTTATTTTAACTTTCATGTCCTTTTAATTTTACTTTCCTCATAATCCATATTAAAGGGACATGAAGCCCCAAATGTTTATTTCATGATTTAGATTGAGTTTATCACTGAAAATGTGCTGCTGGAAACCAGTCATACCTTTTACTAGAAGCTTTTTTGCTAAGGGAGGTATATTGCAAAAACAGAATTTATGTTTACCTGATAAATTACTTTCTCCAACGGTGTGTCCGGTCCACGGCTGTCATCACTTACTGTAGGGATATTTCTCTTCCCCAACAGGAAATGGCAAAGAGCCCAGCAAAGCCTGGTCACAATGATCCCCTCCTAGGCTCCGCCTACCCCAGTCATTCGACCCGACGTTAAGGAGGAATATTTTGCATAGGAGAAAACCATATATACCGTGGTGACTGTAGTTAAAGAAAATAAATTATCAGACCTGATTAAAAAACCAGGGCGGGCCGTGGACCGACACACCCGTTGGAGAAAGTATTTATCAGGTAAACATAAACTTTCTGTTTTCTCCAACATAGGTGTGTCCGGTCCACGGCGTCCATCTTACTTGTGGGAACCAATACCAAAGCTTTAGGACACGGATGAAGGGAGGGAGCCAATCAGGTCACACCTAAATGGAAGGCACCACGGCTTGCAAAACCTTTCTCCCAAAAATAGCTCAGAAGAAGCAAAAGTATCAAACTTGTAAAATTTGGTAAAAGTGTGCAGTGAAGACCAAGTCGCTGCCCCTACATATCATGATCAACAGAAGCCTCGTCTTGAAGGCCCATGTGGAAGCCACAGCCCTAGTGGAAGGAGCTGTGATCCTTTCAGGAGGCTGCCGTCCGGCAGTCTCGTAAGCCAATCTGATGATGCTTTTAATCCAAAAAGAGAGAGAGGTTAGAAGTTGCTTTTTGACCTCTCCCTTTTAACCAGAATAAACAACAAACAAGGCAAGATGTTTGTCTAAAATCCCTTTGTAGCATCTAAATAGAATTTAGAGCGCGAACAACATCCAAATTGTGCAACAAACCGTTACCTTCTTCGAAACTGGTTTCGGACACAGAGAAGGCACGACTATCTCCTGGTTAATGTTTTTGTTAAAAACAACTTTTGGTACGTAAAACCACCTTATCTGCATGGAACACCAGATAAGAGGAGAACACTGCAGAGCAGATAATTCTGAAACTTTCTAGCAGAAGAAATTGCAACCAAAAACAAAACTTTTCCAAGATAATAAGCTTAATATACAACGGAATGTAAGGGTTCAAAAACGAAACCCCCTGAAGAACTGAAAGAACTAAGTTGAGACTCCAAGGAGGAGTCAAAGGTTTGTAAACAGGCTTGATTCTAACCAGAGCCTGAAACAAAGCGCTTGAACATCTGGCACAGCTGCCAGCTTTTTGTGAAGTAACACAGACAAGGCAGAAATCTGTCCCATCAAGGAACTTGCAGATAATCCTTTTTCCAATCCTTCTCGAAGGAAGGATAGAATCTAGAATCTTAACCTTGTCCCCAAGGGAATCCTTTAGATTCACCCCAACAGATATATTTTTTCCAATTTTGTGGTAGATTTTTCTAGTCACAGGCTTTCTGGCCTGAACAAGAGTTATCAATACAGAATCTGAGAACCCTCGCTTGATAAGATTCAAGCGTTCAATCTCCAAGCAGTCAGCTGGAGTGGGACCAGATTCGGTATGTTCGACACGGACCTTGAACAAAGAAGGTCTCGTCTCAAAGGTAGCTTCATGGTGGAGCCGATGACATATTCACCAGATCCTGCATACCAAGTCCTGCGTGGCCACGCAGGAGCTATCAAGATCACCGACGCCCTCTCCTGATTGATCCTGGCTACCAGCCTGGGGATGAGAGGAAACGGCGGGAATACATAAGTTAGTTTGAAGGTCCAAGGTGCTACTAGTGATCTACTAGAGTCGCCTTGGGATCCCTGGATCTCGGAACCCGTAGCAAGGAACCTTGAAGTTCTGACGAGAGGCCATCAGTCCATGTCTGGAATGCCCCACAGTTGAGCTGATTTGGGGCAAAGATTTCCGGATCGGAGTTCCCACTCCCCCCCCGGATGCAATAGTCTGACGACTCAGAAAATCCGCTTCCCAATTTTCCCCACTCCTGGGATTGTGGGATTGCAGACAGGTGGCAGGAAGCGAGTCTCCGCCCATTGAATGATTTTGGTCCACTTCTTCCCATCGCCAGGGAATCCTTGTTCCCCCCTAATGGTTGATGTACGCAACAGACGGTCCATGTTGTCTGATTGAAACCACCGTATGAACTCTTGGCCCTCGCTAGCCTGAGGCCAAGCCTTGACGAGCATTGAATATCGCTCTCAGATTCCAGAAAATTATCGGTAGAAGAGATTCTTCCCCCGAGACCAAAGACCCTGAGCTTTCAGGGATCCCCAGACCGCGCCCCCAGCCCATCAGACTGGCGACGGTCGTGACAATACCCACTCTGGTGTCTTCGGGAGGTCACCCCTTGTGACAGGTTGTCCCAGGGACAGCCACCAACGGAGTGAGTCTCTGGTCCTCTGATTTACCTTGTATCTTCGGAGACAAAGTCTGTATAGTCCCCCCATTCCACTGACTGAGCATACACAGTTGTAATGGTCTTAGATGAATGCGCTCAAAAGGAACTATGTCCATTGCCGCTACCATCAAACCTATCACTTCCATGCACTGCGCTATGGAAGGAAGAGGAACGGAATGAAGTATCCGACAAGAGTTTAGAAAGTTTTGTTTTTCTGGTCTCTGTCAGAAAAATCCTCATTTCTAAGGAGTCTATTATTGTTCCCAAGAAGGGAACTCTTGTCGACGGAGATAGAGAACTCTTTTTCCACGTTCCACCTTTCCATCCGTGAGATCTGAGAAGGCAGGACTATGTCCGTAGTGAGCCTTTGCTTGAGGCAAGAGTCGACGCTAGAATCAGAATGTCCGTCCAAGTAAGGTACTACAGCAATGCCCCTTGGTCTTAGCACCGCCAGAAGGGACCCTAGTACCTTTGTGAAAATCCTTTGGAGCCGTGGCTAATCCGAAAGGAAGCGCCACGAACTGGTAAGCTTGTCCCAGGAATGCGAACCTTAGGAACCGATGATGTTCCTTGTGGACAGGAATATGTAGATACGCATCCTTTAAATCCACCGTGGTCAAGAAATGACCTTCCCTGGATGGAAGGATTGTTCGAATGGTTTCCATTTTGGACGATGGAACCTTGAGAAACTTGTTTACGGATCTTGAGATCTAAGATTGGTCTGAACGTTCCCTCTTTTTTGGGAACTACGAAACAGATTGGAGTAGAACCCATCCCTCGTTCTTTTAATGGAACAGGATGAATCACTTCCAGAAGATAACCTTGGGAGACTATTTCTAGCGCCCAAGGATCCAGAACATCTCTTGCCCAAGCCTGAGTGAAGAGAGAGAGTCTGCCCCCCACCAAATCCGGTCCCGGATCGGGGGCCCGCATCTCATGCTGTCTTGGGAGCAGTGGCAGGTTTCTTGGCCTGCTTTCCTTTGTTCCAGCCTTGCATTGGTCTCCAGGCTGGAGTGGCTTGAGAAGTATTACCCTCCTGCTTAGAGGACGTAGCACTTGGGGCTGGTCCGTTCTGCGAAAGGGACGAAAATTAGGTTTATTTTTGGCCTTGAAAGACCTATCCTGAGGAAGGGCGTGGCCCTTGCCCCCAGTGATATCAGAGATAATCTCTTTCAAGTCAGGGCCAAACAGTGTTTTCCCCCTTGAAAGAAATGACACAGCAATTTGTTCTTGGAAGACGCATCCGCTGACCCAAGATTTTAACCAAAGCGCTCTGCGCAAACCCCCCCCACCCCCCGCCACAATAGCAAACCCCAGAATTTTTCGGCCGCAAACCTAGCCAATTGCAAGGTGGCGTCTAGGGTGAAAAGAATTAGCCAATTTAAGAGCACGAATTCTGTCCATAATCTCTCATAAGAAGAAGAATTACTAATAATCGCCTTTTCTAGCTCATCGAACCAGAAAACACGCGGCTGTAGTGACAGGGACAATGCATGCAATTGGTTGTAGAAGGTAACCTTGCTGAACAAACATCTTTTTTAGCAAACCTTCTAATTTTTTATCCATAGGATCTTGGAAAGCACAACTATCTTCTATGGGTATAGTGGTGCGCTTGTTTAGAGTAGAAACCGCCCCCTCGACCTTGGGGGACTGTCCTGCCATAAGTCCTTTCTGGGGTCGACTATAGGAAACAATTTTTTAAATATGGGGGGGAGGTACGAAAGGTATACCGGGCCTGTCCCATTCTTTATTAACAATGTACGCCACCCGCTTGGGGTATAGGAAAAAGCTTCGGGGGGCCCCGGGGCCTCTAGGAACTTGTCCATTTTACATAGTGTTTCTGGAATGACCAGATAATCAACAATCATCCAAATTGGATAACACCTCCTTAAGCAGAGCGCGGAGATGTTCCAACTTAAATTTAAAAGTAATCACATCAGGTTCAGCTTGTTGAGAAATTTTCCTGAATCTGAAATTTCTCCCTCAGACAAAACCTCCCTGGCCCCCTCAGACTGGTGTAGGGGCCCTTCAGAAACAATATCATCAGCGTCCTCATGCTCTTTCAGTATTTTCTAAAACAGAGCAGTCGCGCTTTCGCTGATAAGTGGGCCATATTGGCTAAAATGTTTTTGATAGAATTATCCATTACAGCCGTTAATTGTTGCATAGTAAGGAGTATTGGCGCGCTAGATGTACTAGGGGGCCTCCTGTATGGGCAAGACTGGTGTAGACGAAGGAGGGGATGATGCAGTACCATGCTCTACTCCCCTCACTTGAGGAATCATCTTGGGCATCATTTTTACTAAATTTTTTATGACATAAATCACATCTATTTAAATGAGAAGGAACCTTGGCTTCCCCACAGTCAGAACACAATCTATCTGGTAGTTCAGACATGTTAAACAGGCATAAACTTGATAACAAAGCACAAAAAAACGTTTTAAAATAAAACCGTTACTGTCACTTTAAATTTTAAACTGAACACACTTTATTACTGCAATTGCGAAAAAGTATGAAGGAATTGTTCAAAATTCACCAAAATTTCACCACAGTGTCTTAAAGCCTTAAAAGTATTGCACACCAAATTTGGAAGCTTTAACCCTTAAAATAACGGAACCGGAGCCGTTTTTATATTAACCCCTTTACAGTCCCTGGAATCTGCTTTGCTGAGACCCAACTAAGCCCAAAGGGGAATACGATACCAAATGATGCCTTCAGAAAGACTTTTCTATGTATCAGAGCTCCACACACATGCAGCTGCATGTCATGCTTTTCTCAAAAACAAGTGCGCCATACTGGGCGCGGAAAATGAGGCTCTGACTAAGATTAGGAAAGCCCCTATAGATAAGGTGTCAAAAAACAGTGCCTGCCGATATTATTTTACAAAAATACCCAGATTAAATGATTCCTCCAAGGCTAAATATGTGTAAATATGATCGATTTAGCCAGAAAATGTCTACAGTCTTAATAATCCCTTGTGAAGCCCTTATTTACTGTCTGAATAAAAATGGCTTACCGGATCCCATAGGGAAAATGACAGCTTCCAGCATGTACATCGTCTTGTTAGAATGTGTCATACCTCAAGCAGCAAAAGACTGCTCACTGTTCCCCCAACTGAAGTTAATTCCTCTCAACAGTCCTGTGTGGAACAGCCATGGATTTTAGTAACGGTTGCTAAAATCATTTTCCTCATACAAACAGAAATCTTCATCTCTTTTCTGTTTCAGAGTAAATAGTACATACCAGCACTATTTTAAAATAACAAACTCTTGATTGAATAATAAAAACTACAGTTAAACACTAAAAAACTCTAAGCCATCTCCGTGGAGATGTTTGCCTGTACAACGGCAAAGAGAATGAACTGGGGTAGGCGGAGCCTAGGAGGGATCATGTGACCAGCTTTGCTGGGCTCTTTGCCATTTCCTGTTGGGGAACGAGAATATCCCTACAAAGTAAGGATGACGCCGTGGACCGGACACACCTATGTTGGAGAAATGCTATTAAATTCTAAAGGTCTTTAAAGGGACAGTTTACTCAAAAAAATTCTCCCCTTTATTTGTTCCCAATGATCCACTGATCCTGCTGGAGTGTATTAAATTGTTTACAAGTATTTCCATTAACCTTATATTGGCATTTGAAATAGTTTATTTAGCCTGTGGTATCCCCACCCATCCTGAAAGTTTTTGGTCGCAAGGCCAAGCTGTGTAAACACAGCCAGCAGAAGAAATTACACTCACAGTGGGTTATAGAAGAGATAATGTAATAAAATGTTAGTTTTCCATTGTTCTCTCCAAGTATTGGTGATTAGTTTATGGACAGATATAAGATAAAGAAGCGGTATATGTAGACAGTATGATAAAGTAATGAGATCTGATTATACCAAGAAGCTCAACCCATTTTATTAGGATGTGGCTTTAAAACACAAAACCAGCTAATTCATATACACAAATAAGCCTTAAAAAGCAAATCTCATACATTTTATACTCTTTAGCTGGTAAAAAAGTAATTGGAAACACATTAAGGGAAAACAATTGTATAGTATACTGTCCCTTTAAATAGAGAACAGTTCAGAGATACACACATTGAAAATCCTGGTGGAATCAATATTCCTGGTTTCCTTTGCTCTGACCAATTAGGCACAGATTTAAAGGGACAGTCTACCTGAATTTGTTTATTGTTTTAAAAGACAGACAATCACCCCATTAACCATGCCCCAGTTTTGCATAACCAACACTATTTTTGGATAGTCTGAATTCAAACAATATGGGTATATCATTTACTCTAATATACAAAAAGAAACAATTGAATTTTTAGATGTAAATCTAAGGTGGACTTGTATGGGGGGGTGATGAGTCTTCCACCTATTTCAAGGAGGTAGATAGCAATAATTTCCTCCATTTCTCAAGTAATCATTTGAATAGCTGGAAGACCAACATCCGCTATAGTCAGTTCAGACGTATTAGAAGAAACTGCAGCACTATGGCCTTATATGATAACCAATCTGAAATTCTAATTGAGAGATTTAAAGAAAAGGGCTATCCGAAAGACTTAGTGATTGACAGCTATATGAAGGCTAGGAATGAGGATAGGAATGTTATCCTTATGCCGGCATCAGAAGAGCATAATATTTCTAAAGATGAGATAAAACCTAAGGGCCCTATATTCATTACACAATACAATTCAGAACACAAACAAATTAGACAAATTTTAAACAAACATTGGCCTATCATTCTTAAAGACCCTATTCTCAAAAACAGTATAGAAAATAAAAATCCTAAAGTAGTATTTCGCAGAGCACCCACGCTTAAACAGAAACTTGCGCCAAGTAAAGTGGTCATGTCTAAGAAAAAGAATATACATAATCCAATTTATCAGGCCAATAAAGAGAGAACAGGAACCTATAGATGCAATAAAGCCAGGTGCCACATGTGTAAGCACATCACACATGGGAGCAAAGCTATAAAATGCCACACCACAGGAGAAATTATTGACATAAAAACAGAATTGACTGCGGCACCTGTTATGTAGTGTATGTGCTGACATGCAAATGCGGACTGCAATATTTGGGCCGCACGTGCAGGAATATTCGAACTAGGTGGAGTGAGCATTGGAGAAATATTAAAGCTCGCAGCACGAAACATAATATATCAAGACACAGCATAGTCCAACACAATGGTGACCACCAAACATATCAAATTACCCCTCTGGAATACATTGCCCCCAGAGCTGGTGTGAATAGATACACTCGGTTACGCCAGAGAGAGACATTTTGGATTTATAGATTCCAAACATTGTATCCCTCTGGTTTAAATGAAGTAATTGATCTAGCTGCTTTCTGATATGGTATATAATCGAGATAGGTTTTAGTTATATATTACTACTTAGAATAATTTGCTATGACTCTTTTGTCACTCACATGTTTAGAATATATTTATTGATGAATAGGCAATAAAAATATCCCTAGTTGTATCACAACTATTATTATTAGTTGTTATAAGCATTATACATAATATAGAATTTTTTGTTATACATCAAAATACTACTTATATAGTATACACAGTACAGGAATGATTATCATTCCCCACTATAGGACAGTTTACTTATCTGTCTATATTTTTTATATAAAACATTTAGATGCTTCTACACTAGATTTAATCACTATTATGTTATGTTAAGTACACCTTATTTTGGAGTTGTTTATTATAGTGATTTAGATGCTTACAGGACGTATCATTTATTTATTATTTTTTACACTTATATCAGTAGTTATTATAGAAGGTCCCAATACCTATTGCTTCATTGGATATAGGGGTACATTGTGATGCATAATATTTTTTACACATTGATCTTCTGGTCATATCAATTTTATTTATATCATAGCAATTCATAGTATAGGATTTATTGTCCATTATAGGAAACCTTAATGCATATTTAGATAGTCCATTGAGGCATAGATTAATATAGTTATGACAAATAATAATTCCTGACAATTATAAACTCTTAGGCCTAGATTTGGAGTTCGGCGGTAACCGTCAAAACCAGCGTTAGAGGCTCCTAACGCTGGTTTTGGCCGCCCGCTGGTATTTGGAGTCAGTGATTAAAGGGTCTAACGCTCACTTTTCAGCCGCGTCTTTTCCATACCGCAGATCCCCCTACGCCATTTGCGTAGCCTATCTTTTCAATGGGATCTTTCTAACGCCGGTATTTAGAGTCGTGTCTGAAGTGAGCGTTAGAGCTCTAACGACAAGATTCCAGCCGCCTGAAAATAGCAGGAGTTAAGAGCTTTCTGGCTAACGCCGGTTCATAAAGCTCTTAACTACTGTACCCTAAAGTACACTAACACCCATAAACTACCTATGTTACCCCTAAACCGAGGTCCCCCCACACCACCCGCCACTCGATTAAAATTTTTAACCCCTAATCTGCCGACCGCCACCTACGTTATATTTATGTACCCCTAATCTGCTGCCCCTAACCCCGCCGACCCCTGTATTACATTTATTAACCCTAACTTGCCCCCCACAACGTCGCCGCCAGCTACTTAAAATAATTAACCCCTAATCTTCCGACCGGCAAATCGCCGCCACCTACGTAATCCCTATGTACCCCTAATCTGCTGCCCCTAACATCGCCGGACCCCTATATTATATTTATTAACCCCTAATCTGCCCCCCTCAACGTCGCCGACACCTGCCTACACTTATTAACCCCTAATCTGCCGAGCGGACCTGAGCGCTACTATATATAAATGTATTAACCCCTAATCCGCCTCACTAACCCTATCATAAATAGTATTAAACCCCTAATCTGCCTCCCTAACATCGCCGACACCTAACTTCAATTATTAACCCCTAATCTGCCGACCGGAGCTCACCGCTATTCTAATAAATGTATTAACCCCTAAAGCTAAGTCTAACCCTAACACTAACACCCCCCTAAGTTAAATATAATTTAAATCTAACGAAATAAATTAACTCTTATTAAATAAATTATTCCTATTTAAAGCTAAATACTTACCTGTAAAATAAATCCTAATATAGCTACAATATAAATTATAATTATATTATAGCTATTTTAGGATTAAATTTATTTTACAGGCAACTTTGTAATTATTTTAACCAGGTACAATAGCTATTAAATAGTTAAGAACTATTTAATAGTTACCTAGTTAAAATAATAACAAATTTACCTGTAAAATAAATCCTAACCTAAGATATAATTAAACCTAACACTACACTATCAATAAATTAATTAAATAAACTACCTACAATTACCTACAATTAACCTAACACTACACTATCAATAAATTAATTAAACACAATTCCTACAAATAAATACAATTAAATAAACTAGCTAAAGTACAAAAAATAAAAAAGAACTAAGTTACAAAAAATAAAAAAAATATTTACAAACATAAGAAAAATATTACAACAATTTTAACTAATTACACCTACTCTAAGCCCCCTAATAAAATAACAAAGCCCCCCAAAATAAAAAATTCCCTACCCTATTCTAAATTAAAAAAGTTACAAGCTCTTTTACCTTACCAGCCCTGAACAGGGCCCTTTGCGGGGCATGCCCCAAGAATTTCAGCTCTTTTGCCTGTAAAAAAAAACATACAATACCCCCCCCCCAACATTACAACCCACCACCCACATACCCCTAATCTAACCCAAACCCCCTTAAAGAACCTAACACTAAGCCCCTGAAGATCTTCCTACCTTGTCTTCACCATACCAGGTTCACTGATCCGTCCTGGCTCCAACATCTTCATCCAACCCAAGCGGGGGTTGGCGATCCATAATCCGGTCCAGAAGAGGCTCCAAAGTCTTCCTCCTATCCGGCAAGAAGAGGACATCCGGACCGGCAAACATCTTCTCCAAGCGGCATCTTCGATCTTCTTCCATCCGGAGCGAAGCGGCAGGATCCTGAAGACATCCAGCGCGGAACATCCATCCGGACCGACGACTGAACGACGAATGACTGTTCCTTTAAGGGACGTCATCCAAGATGGCGTCCCTCGAATTCCGATTGGCTGATAGGATTCTATCAGCCAATCGGAATTAAGGTAGGAATTTTCTGATTGGCTGATGGAATCAGCCAATCAGAATCAAGTTCAATCCGATTGGCTGATCCAATCAGCCAATCAGATTGAGCTCGCATTCTATTGGGCTGTTCCGATCAGCCAATAGAATGCGAGCTCAATCTGATTGGCTAATTGGATCGGCCAATCGGATTGAACTAGATTCTGATTGGCTGATTCCATCAGCCAATCAGAAAATTCCTACCTTAATTCCGATTGGCTGATAGAATCCTATCAGCCAATCGGAATTCGAGGGACGCCATCTTGGATGACGTCCCTTAAAGGAACAGTCATTCGTCGTTCAGTCGTCGGTCCGGATGGATGTTCCGCGCTGGATGTCTTCAGGATCCTGCCGCTTCGCTCCGGATGGAAGAAGATCGAAGATGCCGCTTGGAGAAGATGTTTGCCGGTCCGGATGTCCTCTTCTTGCCGGATAGGAGGAAGACTTTGGAGCCTCTTCTGGACCGGATTATGGATCGCCAACCCCCGCTTGGGTTGGATGAAGATGTTGGAGCCAGGACGGATCGGTGATACCTGGATGGTGAAGACAAGGTAGGAAGATCTTCAGGGGCTTAGTGTTAGGTTTATTTAAGGGGGTTTGGGTTAGATTAGGGGTATGTGGGTGGTGGGTTGTAATGTTGGGGGGGGGGTATTGTATGTTTTTTTTTACAGGCAAAAGAGCTGAACTTCTTGGGGCATGCCCCGCAAAGGGCCCTGTTCAGGGCTGGTAAGGTAAAAGAGCTTGTAACTTTTTTAATTTAGAATAGGGTAGGGAATTTTTTATTTTGGGGGGCTTTGTTATTTTATTAGGGGGCTTAGAGTAGGTGTAATTAGTTAAAATTGTTGTAATATTTTTCTTATGTTTGTAAATATTTTTTTATTTTCTGTAACTTAGTTCTTTTTTATTTTTTGTACTTTAGCTAGTTTATTTAATTTTATTTATTTGTAGGAATTGTGTTTAATTAATTTATTGATAGTGTAGTGTTAGGTTAATTGTAGGTAATTGTAGGTAGTTTATTTAATTATTTTATTGATAGTGTAGTGTTAGGTTTAATTATAACTTAGGTTAGGATTTATTTTACAGGTAAATTTGTTATTATTTTAACTAGGTAACTATTAAATAGTTCTTAACTATTTAATAGCTATTGTACCTGGTTAAAATAATTACAAAGTTGCCTGTAAAATAAATATTAATCCTAAAATAGCTATAATATAATTATAATTTATATTGTAGCTATATTAGGGTTTATTTTACAGGTAAGTATTTAGCTTTAAATAGAAATAAGTTATTAATAAGAGTTAATTTATTTCGTTAGATAAATATTATATTTAACTTAGGGGGGTGTTAGTGTTAGGGTTAGACTTAGCTTTAGGGGTTAATCCATTTATTAGAATAGCGGTGAGCTCCGATCGGAAGATTAGGGGTTAATAATTGAAGTTAGGTGTCGGCGATGTTAGGGAGGGCAGATTAGGGGTTAATACTATTTATGATAGGGTTAGTGAGGCGGGATTAGGGGTTAATACATTTATTATAGTAGCGCTCAGGTCCGCTCGGCGATTAGGGGTTAATAAGTGTAGGCAGGTGTCGGCGACGTTGTGGGGGGCAGGTTAGGGGTTAATAAATATAATATAGGGGTCGGCGGTGTTAGGGGGTAGCAGATTAGGGGTTACATAGGGATAACGTAGGTGGCGGCGGTTTACGGAGCGGCAGATTAGGGGTTTAAAAAAATATGCAGGGGTCAGCGATAGCGGGGGGCGGCAGATTAGGGGTTAATAAGTGTAAGGGTAGGGGTGTTTAGACTCGGGGTACATGTTAGAGTGTTAGGTGCAGACGTAGGAAGTGTTTCCCCATAGGAAAACAATGGGGCTGCGTTAGGAGCTGAACGCTGCTTTTTTTGCAGGTGTTAGGTTTTTTTTTCAGCTCAAACAGCCCCATTGTTTCCTATGGGGGAATCGTGCACGAGCACGTTTTTGAGGCCGGCCCGCGTCCGTAAGCAACTCTGGTATCGAGAGTTGCATTTGCGGTAAAAATGCTCTACGCTCCTTTTTTGGAGCCTAACGCAGCATTTGTTTGAACTCTCGATACCAGAGTTAATTTTATGGTGCGGCCAGAAAAAAGCCCGCGGAGCGTTAACAGCCCTTTTACCGCCGAACTCCAAATCTAGGCCTTAGATTTAAATAACCTTTATATCTAGGCTCCTTAAAGGGCCACTAAACCCAAAATCTTTCTTTCATTATTCAGAAAGGGAATAGAAATTTAAACAACATTACAATGTACTTCCATAATTTATTTTGCTTCATTTTTTAAATATCCTTATTTGAAGAATTCACATTATGCTTCTATGTGCAGCAACCAATCAGCAGCTAGTGAGCATATCTAGATATGCTTTTCATCAAAGAATATCAAGAAAATAAAACAAATGAGATAATATAAGTAAATTAGAAAGATGTTTAAAATTGCATTCTCTTTCTAAATCATAAAAGAAAAAATGTGGGTGGCATGTCCCTTTAAGTATTATTCTACAAATTGGTCATTAGGTCAGAGCATAAGTTTGATATAAAAGTGTTGGTTATGCAAAACTGGGGCATGGTTAATGGGGTGATTGTCTGTCTTTTAAAACAATAAACAAATTCAGGTAGACTGTCCCTTTAAATCTGTGCCTAATTGGTCAGAGCAAAGGAAACCAGGAATATTGATTCCACCAGGATTTTCAATGTGTGTATCCCTGAACTGTTCTCTATTTAAAGACCTTTAGAATTTAATAGCATTTTGCAATATACCTCCCTTAGCAAAAAAGCTTCTAGTAAAAGGTATGACTGGTTTCCAGCAGCACATTTTCAGTGATAAACTCAATCTAAATCATGAAATAAACATTTGGGGCTTCATGTCCCTTTAATATGGATTATGAGGAAAGTAAAATTAAAAGGACATGAAAGTTAAAATAAAATGTTAGGGTCTGACAGAGCATGCAGTTATAAACAAATTGATTAATTTTCTTCTATTGTCTAATTTACTTTGTTCACTTGACATCTTTGGTTGAAAAGCATACCTAGGTAGGTTGAGCAGCAGCTATGCACTACTGGGAGCTAGCTGCTGATTGGTGGTTGCACATAGATGCCTCTTGCCATTGGCTCACTTTATGCTGGCTCCCAGTCATGCATTGCTGCTCTGGAAATTACTATTTGTTGTACTCCTCTGCAGGGGTTACACATATATAGATATATACCCTCAACATTTAATTTCCGTTTAAATAGGAAAACAAAACATAACACTATAAAATGTTTCCTTTATACCTCTCCCATTAAGACAAACAACATCAAGGGGTGTGTCCCAGGTCTGTTAAACGATGCATAATGTGCAAACAAAAATGACAGTTGAAATAAACTAACATACAAGCAAATAAACTAACATCCTATACAATTTTGGGGATATACATTATGAATTATAATTCTTAAGTATAAAATAATTTGGAATGTGTTGTTGATGATGAACTATATAGTGTAGGAAAACTGCTGTGAATATATCATACATTGCATAATTTGAATGTGAAAGAACGCTTTATATTCATGATTACATTGTTTCCACATGTTTAGAGATTATTGTTTAGAATTATTCGGTGTATATGAATTGCTGTATAGAGTTTCACTTTATGCCTTTGTTTTATTTTAACACACAAGAATGACACCTTTGCAGTTAAACACTGAAACAGTCAGGTGTTGAAGGTTACCAATTAAGGGTACACACCCTTATGATAGAGAGGAAAAGTGTTAGTTGGCACTAGATAGTAGGTCTATAAAGCAGGACAGTAGCAGGGTAAAAAATATGCCTGAGGAAACGGCGTATGAGCAGAGAAACGCGTTGCATTTACAGGGGGCTAGACTGTATGCCCCAAGTTCACTCCTTTGTACATGTATTTTAATTTGGTTTTAATAAATAGTATTTTTTAATTTGTAAAAATACTTTTGTGAGTGATTTTTACCTGCCTGCACCTGCATGGAGTGGAACCTAACACACAGAAGTCTGCCACTTTTGGATATTGCATCCTAAGGAAAAGTCCCTAGGTGGTGAGCTGGCACACCTTACCATAATATGCCAGCTTGCTCCTACTAGCACATAAGTGTGCTCATCTAACATGTGAGTACCCAATCTTCCTTTGTGCTAAGTCAAACACCATATCCTTTGTGATATGCACAATTTGGTGCTTTTCCTGTGTTTTATCTTTCTACTACAGTGGATGACTGATATCCTCTGTGGGTGAGCTGTCACACCTGATAAAGTCTACAGCCTGTCCCTACAAGCACATAGGTGTGCTCCAGAGCCTTGTGAGTACCCATTTGTCTTTTTTCTGTGGCTTTGTGCTTATTTGATGATACCACACATGAGGCGCCACTTTGTTTTGTCTTTTATATAGCATCTCTGGACTATTGTTGGTGAGGAGGAGGAAACTTTCCTTTACTATGCCAAATTGCTGGCAATTCTAATTATATTTATATTCTCATATATCATTGAGGTTATTACTAGCTATTTATTAGCGCTCACCCTTTTGTTGTGTACTTTGTTAGAAGTGGCAGAGTTACTCACTGGGTTTAGAAACTGGAGGTGGAAACTGCATATATACACAATGCTTCTAATCCTACTTCATCTCATCTCTACAGTTACATCCCTTTAATTTCTGCTAGAATTCTTTGGTATGTCTTCCTGCTTCTGCCTCCCTGGCTGCTTTTAAACGTCCCTTTAATTTCTGCTAGAATTCTCTGGTAAGCATTTTCTCTGTCTCCATTTTGTCTACCTGTAATCATCTTATCAGATACTCTTTATAACTTTAATGCATCCTGCCACCCCCCCCCCTCTAATTTGCAAGTGTGTAACTCCTGTCTGGCTAGTTAATCTTCTTGTAACCAGCTGCATAGAATCAGTTCATTACACTCACTGTTACATACAGCAGGCCATAGGCTCAGTTGAGCTGTGGCTCTCTGATTCTAAGTGGCTCTTTGTTACAAGTGGCAGAGTTACTCACTGGGTTTAGAAACTGGAGGTGGAAACTGCAGTCCCAAAACAAGGTTAACTTACTAACTATAAACCTTCAAAATGTTTTTCATGTCTTTTCTGCTCTTCTGTCTGCCCTTCTCCTGAAACTTACTGCATGTCCCTATAGCAACAATCCCCAAACTATCCATATCTCACCCTCCCTTCTCTCATCCCTTATGCTGTCCTCTCATCAACTACTCTGTCTCCTTAGAAAAACTTCCCCTTCTAACTCTCCTGTGTCTAATCATACACGCTCCTAGAAGTCTCACTCTCACCTTCTGTCACTCTCACTACTACTACTACTGCTTGCTGCTGGTGACATCTCTCCTAACCCTGGCCCTACAGCAATCACCACAATTTTACACTCCCGCTCAATCTCCCACTGCAAAAACTCTAGGTCACGTAATACCAACAATCTCATCTACATTAACAGACAGCGCTTATCCCCTCTCTTTTCTTGTGCCCTCTGGAATGCTCGCTCTGTCTGTAAGAAACTTACTTACTGACACCTGGCTATCTTCCTCTGACACTGCTTCCATTGCTGCTCTCACACATGGTGGTCTTCACCTTTTGAAGAAGCTGAGGCAAAATGCGCATCAAGGTGAAGTTACTCTGTGTATAAAATAGAGTATATGTGTAAAATATGTTCCATATATACTTAGCGACAGAAATCATATACAGTAATTCTATTGCTTCTCTGGGGACTGGGTTTTACGGTACAGTAACCGCATCTGGGATTGTGTCCCTTATTTAAACTTACTATTGCTCAACTCTGGTTACTTACTTTATGGTATTGGGTCCCTTAACGCTACGTTAAATATTTATTTAATATTTACTTTACGGTCTTGGGTTTTTTACCCTATGCTAGTAAGCCTACTTTATGGTACTGGGGTTATTACCCCATGCTAAAGTCAGTTGTGTGAAATATGTTCAACAGTGACTTACTATTTGCTGGTTTAAACTTCCTCTAGCTACTGTACTTTTCATAATTGGGGGTGCGGTACCGTTGTTTTAGTGGGATTGTGTCCCTATTCTTATAGTAGTTTAAATACATAGATATTTTTGGCCCAGTCCTCTTACTATAATCAAATTGGGTTTCCCCCACTCATATTTGTATTTACTGCAGATTATCGTTATACACCTTTTTTAACAATTTTTTTTTGTTTTGTTTTAATCTTATCTCATGGTTGAGGGATAATTCCCTATTTTTTAAATTAATACAAGTTATATTTTAGATTTTCCTTCTAATCATGTTGTGTGTCGTTGATTCCTTCACATTATATTAGTATGTAAGTGAGTGCTCCTTATGGTGTATCTTTTATGTACATAACATTATTATCTTAAGTCCTTACGCTGAGCACCCTCCTCAATTCTCTTATTTGGGGATATATATTGGTAATTTAACTTTTAACATATTACCTCTATTGGTCTTCACTTTAGCCACACACCTAGGCCAGGTGAGAGTCATGGTGGCAGTGTTGGCATCTTACTCTCCCCCTCCTGCTCCTATCAGTACCTATCTCCATTTCCATCTCTCTCATTTTCTTCATTTGAAGTCCACTGCATTTGCATGTTCTCCCCCCTCTCTCTAAGAGTACACCTAGTCTAATTCTGGGGGACTTCAACATCCCCATTAACAACCAATCTGCCCCTGCTGCCTCTAAACTTCTCTCACTCACTAACTCCTTCGGACTCTCACAATCCACCCTATTCCCTTACCCACCGCAATGGACACTCAATTGATCTGGTATTCTCCTATCTCTACTCTCTGATGTTGCCTGGTGCCCATTTCCCATCTCAGACCACCATCTGCTCACCTTTAATCTTAATATACAGGCTAAACCTACTTCTCCCCCTCGCCCCCGCACCTGTAGAAATCTGCACACTGTGGACCCTCCCAAACTCTTCAACCTTATTCAAATACAACTCCCCTACACTTCCACGATATCCTGCCCTGACCTTGCTATAACCCATTATAACAACACTCTCTCCTCTGCACTTGACACTCTCGCTATGCCCCAACTTCGCAAAGCCCCACGTTGTCAGCTCCAGCCCTGGCACTCCCAGCAAACACTCCACCTACAAAAATGCTCCTGCACTGCTGAACGTGCCTGGAGGAAATCCAGCTCTGAACCTGATTTCATGCACTATACGTTCATTCTTTACTCTTACACCTCTGCCCTTCACTTAGCCAAGCAAACCTACTTCTCTTTTCTTATATCCACTCACTCCTCAAACCCTAAAATACTCTTCTCCATTTTCAACTTTCTCCTCTACCCACCTGCACCCCCTCCTCATCTGCATTCAGTGCTCAAGACCTGACTGATTACTTTTTCAATAAAACACTTAAAATCTGAAGAAACATCCCAACACAAGCCTGCAATCTCCCAACTTCGACCCCAGTCTCCCCCTCTGCTACTCTCTGCACCCTCCTCCCAACCACTGAGAGTGAAGTGGCTTCCCTATTGTTTTCATCACACCTCACTACCTGCCCAATTGACCCTATTCCTTCACATCTAATACCTTCTCTGTCTCCCACCCTCACTCCAGCTCTTACATATTCAACCTATCCCTTTCTACCAGCTCATTCCCCTTCAAACATGCAAAGGTCACCCCCATCCTCAAAAAATCCTCCCTTGACCCTAACTCTCCTGCAAACTACCGCCCCATATCACTGCTCCCGCTAGCTTCAAAAATCCTTGAAAAACTAGTTTTTCCACTCCCTGTCTTCCAACTCTCTGCTCGACCCCTGCTATCTGACTTATATCCCCAACACTCAATTGAGACTGCCCTCATCAAGGTTACTAATGATCTCCTTTCTGCTAAAAACAAAGGCTACTCATCTTACTTGACCTCTCCGCTGCCTTTTACACTGTTGACCATCCCCTTCTCCTACAGACTCTCAGCTCTCTTGGACTCTGTGACACTGCCCTCTCCTGGATTCACTCTTATCTCTCTAACAGATCCTTCTCCGTCTCTTTTGCTGGCGACTCCTCCTCTCTATTGCCTCTGTCTGTTGGAGTACCTCAAGGCTCTGTCCTGGGTCCTCTACTCTTCTCTATTTACACTTCTTCACTGGGAAAACTTATCAACAGCTATGGCTTCAACTATCACCTCTATGCTGATGATACCCAAATCTAGCTTTCCACCCCTGCACTCTCTTCTTCTGTCAATTCTCACATCAGTGACTGCTTATCTGGCATTTCATCCTGGATGGCTTCTCACCACCTAAAAAGAAACATGTTCAAGACCGAACTACTTCTAATATCCCCCTCTAACTCTACTCCAGTTTCTAATTTTTCCATCACTGTTGGTGGCACCACTATCTCCCCATCACCCCAAGTCCACTGCGAAGGAGTTACACTTGACTTCAATCTGTCCTTCATACCCCACATCCAATTGCTCTCTTCATCCTGCCGCAACCACCTACGCAATATCTCCAAAATTCGCCCATATCTGAGTGCTGAAACTACTAAATAGCTAATCCACTCCCTGGTAATTTCCCGACTTGACTACTGTAATAACCTACTAACTGGCCTCCCTCTCTTCCGCCTCTCTCCCCTTCAATCCATCCTAAATGCATCTGACAGGCTTATCCACCTCTCTTAACACTCTGTTTCTGCTGCACCTCTCTGTGAGTCCCTTCACTGGCTACTCATTCACAGCAGAGTTAAATTCATAATTCTCACCCTGACCTACAAAGCCCTCACCAATGCTGCCCCACCCTACCTGTCCTCACTCATCAACAAATATACTCCAGCCCACCCCCTAAGATCTAAAAATGACCTGCTTCTTGCATCCTCTACCATCACCTCCTCTTATGCTAGACTACAGGACTTCTCTCGTTCAGCACCAACCCTCGAGCTTCCAGACTTTCCCCTCACCTCTCCTTCTTAACGTTCCCTAAAGATCTTTTTGCTTAGGGAAGCTTATCACCCGACTCATTAACAAATTAACTTCACTTACCTAACAGTTGCCCTCATCTATCTCCTCACTAATAGCATTCTCACCTTTGCAGTCCCCACCTTCTGTTTCCCATCCTCCTACCCATCTAGATTGTAAATTCCCACGGGAATAGGGCACTCAATTCCCCCTGTATTTGTCTGTAAAATGTTGTCTTTTATTGGATTGTTTCTCGTTGTACTTTTACCCTTGTACCCATGGACAGCGCTGCGGAATCTGTTGGCGCTTTATAAATAAAGAATAATAATAAAATGGAATAAAAAGAAAATAACTTTACTTATAATTTGATTATTATCAATATATAGAAAAAAATGTAATATTAAAACAATTGTTTATTGAAATAGTATAATCATTTATTTTTGTTTATAAACTAATCATCAGCACAAACGTAGCAGTAACAAATGGTATATTTTTTTTCATGATTTAATTACATGGGATGGAAAATGGGCGGAGATAAGGTCATATGGGCTAAAATATAAAGTACAATATCTCAGAAACGAAACCGGCACAAATGTTAATTTTTGCAGCACATATCAGCACAAAAGTAGCACTAAAGAATGGTATATTTTTTATGATTTATTTATATGGGGTAAGCAGAGATGAGGTCACATGGGCTAAAATATAAAATGCAATATCTCTGAAACTAAACTGCCACAAAATGCAGCACTAACACATTCGGCTAGATTACGAGTTTTTGTCGGTAAGGCTTGCGGTGCTAACGAGCAGTTTATGCTCACCGCTCACCTACAAACAACGTTGGTATTACAGGTTTTTACAAACCCGGCGTTAGCCACAGAAAAGTGAGCGGAGAGCAAAATTTAGCTCCACATCTCACCTCAATACCAGCGTTGCTTATGGTAGCGGTGAGCTGGCTAAACATGCTCGTGCACGATTTCCCCATAGGGATCAATGGGGCAGAATCGGCTGAAAAAAAACCTTACACCTCCAAAAAAGCAGCGTTCAGCTCCTAACGCAGCCCCATTGATTACTATGGGGAAATACTTTTTATGTCTACACCTAACACCCTAACATGAACCCCGAGTCTAAACACCCCTAATATTACACTTATTAACCCCTAATCTGCCACCCCCCAACATTGCCGACACCTGCATTATATTATTAACCCCTAATCTGCCGCTACGGACACCACAGCCAGCTACATTATACTAATGAACCCCTAATCTGCTGCCCCCAACATCGCCGCGACCTACATTATATTTATTAACCCCTAATCTGCCGCCCCCAACATCGCTGCAACCTACCTACACTTATTAACCCCTAATCTGCCACCCACAACGTCGCCTCCACTATAATAAAATTATTAACCCCTAAACCTAAGCCTAACCCTAACACCCCCTAATTTATATATAATTTAAAATAATCTAAATAAAATTACTATAATTAAATAAAGTATTCCTATTTAAAACTAAATACTTACCTATAAAATAAACCCTAAGCTAGCTACAATATAACTAATAGTTACATGGTAGCTATCTTAGGTTTTATTTTTATTTTACAGGCAACTTTGTCTTTATTTTAACTAGGTAGAATAGTTATTAAATAGTTATTAACTATTTAATAGCTACCTAGCTAAAATAAAGACAAACTTACCTGTAAAATAAAACCTAACCTATAGCACTACACTATAATCAAATAAATTCCCTAAACTAACTACAATTAAATACAATTAAATACAATTATCTAAATTATGGAAAAAACCCACTAAATTACAGAAAAAAATAAAATAATTACACCTAATCTAATCCCCCTAATAAAATAAAAAAGCCCCCCAAAATAATAAAAATCCCTATACTAAATTACAAATAGCCCTTCAAAGGGCTTTTTGCGGGGCATTGCCCCAAAGTAATCAGCTCTTTTACCTGTAAAAAAAAAATACAATAAACCCCCAACATTAAAACCCACCACCCACACACCCAACCCTACTCTAAAACCCACCCAATCCCCCCTTAATAAAACCTAACACTAACCCCTATAAGATCACCCTACCTTGAGACGTCTTCACCCAACCGTGCAGAAGTGGTCCTCCAGACGGCCAGAAGTCTTCATCCAGACGGCATCTTCTATCTTCATCCAACCGGAGCGGAGCGGGTCCATCTTCAAGACATCCGACACGGAGCATCCTCTTCTTTCCAACGACTAACACTAAATGACGGTACCTTTAAGTGACGTCATCCAAGATGGTGTCCCTTCAATTCCGATTGGCTGATAGAATTCTATCAGCCAAACGGAATTAAGGTAGAAAAAATCCTATTGGCTGATCCAATCAGCCAATAGGATTGAGCTTGCATTCTATTGGCTTTTCCTACCTTAATTCCGATTGGCTGATAGAATTTTTTCTGTAATTTAGTGGGGGGGTTTTCCGTAATTTAGATAATTGTATTTAATTGTAGTTAGTTTAGGGAATTTATTTAATTATAGTGTAGTGTTAGGTGTAATTGTAACTTAGGTTAGGTTTTATTTTACAGGTCAATTTGTATTTATTTTAGCTAGGTAGTTATTAAATAGTTACAAATAAGTTAGGGAGCGCTGAAGAAGCTGCTATATGGTAGAGGTTAAAAATATAATGCGATATCTATTGAGCAGAACTATAATATGATTGAGTGAAAAAACAACGTGTGATTTTAAAGTGAATCTATATACAATAGAGTAAATACCAGTATTGCACAGCATAAATTAGTAAATAATATTTAATATGCAAAGAACGGGAAAAAATTAATAAAATGCAAATGTTTTACAGGATAATCAAAAATAAAAATAAAAATAAAAGACCACCGGTGGTGTAACTATTAAAAAACTTTAAAGACTTGAAAGTGAATTCATTGAATTGATAGTCTCTATTTGGTAAATCCGGAAGGTTATAAAAGTGCTGTAGTAAACTTGTAAAAAGTTCAATTCATAGTTAAAGTTGAACCGGATAAAACACAGTTCTTAGAGAGCAAAGATACCTCTATTTTGGGAAGGCTATGTTGAGGGATAATTGTGTGGCGTACGGCACAGTGCTTGATGCAAATGATTCAAATAAATTTGTGTTGCAAACTTGTATCGTTTATCAGGATTTGGCGTAAATGCATATGACTCACCCAGAATACGAAGCTATTATTGTAGCGGCTTCTCCATGTGTAAGAGATATTTTAGTTGACATAATACCTTAGTAGTATGGTGAAGGACGCCCAAGGAGTATCTCTGCTTGTCTGTTCCTCGGCGTGTCTAAAGTCACGTGACTCTCCTTCCACCAATTGGATACACGGATTACCGGGTGGTCTACGCCTCAGCTGTGATGTGCAAAACCGGGTTGCTACAATTGTGACCAGATGCAGACTGTGATCCGTTAGCGGGTTATCAAGTTGGGTTGTTTCAAAGTTACCAGGACTTTGACAGAGCGCTCTGTGTAATTACTTTGGTGTGACTTGCAGCATGAAGCCCATTGATGTGATCATTGCACGCGTTTCAGCTTATGCAGCCTTTTTCTTGAAAAAGGCTGCATAAGCTGAAACGCGTGGAATGATCACATCAATGGGCTTCATGTACTTTTTAGCACTTTAATGTACTTTTTAGCACTTTAGTTAAGAGTTTTATACTACGGCGTTAGCCCATAAAACTCTTAACTACTGACTTTTAAATGCGGTAGGAGTCTTGACAGGAGAGGGTGTACCGCTCACTTTTCCAAGACTCGTAATACCGGTGTTAGGAAAATCCCATTGAAAAGATAGTATACGCAATTGACGTAAGGAGATTTGCGGTATGCTTGAGTCGCGGGAAAAAAGTGAGCGGTACATCTGTACCTGCCAGACTCGTAATACCAGCGGGCATTAAAAAGCAGCGTTGGGGCCTCTCAATGCTGCTTTTTAAGGCTAACGCAAGACTCGTAATCTAGGTGATTGTTTTTTTTCATGATTTAATTACATTGGGTGGAAAGTTTGCACAGATGAACTCACATGGGCTGAAATATAAAGTGCAATATCTCATAAATAAAACCGGCACAAATGTTAATTTTTGAAGCGCAAATCGGCACTAACATAGCACTTACGAATGGTATTTTTTTTCGGGATTTAATTACATGGGGTGGAAAGTGGGAGGAGATTGAGGTCACATGGGCTGAAATATAATGTGCAATATCTCAGTAACAAAACCGGCACTAACATTCATTTTTTGCAGCACTAACGTAGCACTAACAAATGGCAACCTGTTAGCAGCGAAACAATTGTTGCAAATATAGTACTGCTTATTTAAATATGCCAGATATTTGGCCAAATTACAAGTGGAGTGGTATTTAACACTCCTGCTTGCTAACTCCGGTCGAAGTAAACTTTTTGCACTCGTATTATAATTTGAAAGTAAAAAGTTTTCACTCACTCTAACGCAATGCACGCAAAAAACTAAATTAGAATAACACTAACGCAATGTATTCTCGCATAGAAGTCAATGGAGCAAAAAAAAAGTGGAAAATAACACCATACTTTCGCGTAAACCTGATCACATATTCTCAAGTGTTATAACCTGACATGTTCTATTTATTTATAAATACATATTTCTACATATAGCTGATGGTATTTTGGTACAATATATATTTATACCTATTGATGATTATATACAGATATATATATATAGGAATACATATTTAAATATATAGAACATATTCCTCTATGTGCAGAACATTGGAATGTGAAATATTTACAGTAATATTTATTAAAAATGTATATGATTTTTCATGTTTTTTTCATCTACGTAACTGCAAAGGGCTCCAATGCACTTATATACAGTATATGTATATATATGTATACATATGCATTTATGTGTTTATATCTGTATATATGTCTGTAAATATATACACATATAAACACATATGTACACATATATAAACATATATGCAAACAGTCAAAGTAGAAGCGCACAACGGGACCCCACAATAGAAACGGTAAACAGAACCTGTTAGCACGTTGAGTTACGGCACACTGAGGAGAGTGGGAGTGTAGCTGATTAGAGGAGACCTGCAGCTGTGAACGCTCAATACCCGGTCTGTAAGCCGCGTCAGTATGAGATAGAGAAATCCAAAAGTAGCAGCAACTTTATTCAGATAATTCACAGAGTAAAAACATGACAGCTACCATGGCTGTGTAAAGCACTGTAGATAAAAGCATACACAATGTCTAGCGATCAGGACCTCACGCATATAAACATATACATATATAAATATTTTTTTTAGTCCTATAACTTTTTTGTGCAATATTTTTTTTAAATAATATTTATTAGATAGTGTTATTTTGATTGTTACTGTGCTGTTATATGTATTTTTTATGTGTTTTGTGTCACTTTTTTGTTTCATGAAATAGTTAACCAGTGCTCTAAGGATGCGCAATCATATTAACCTCAATTTAAGTGATCGCGTTTACTTTCAACTTGTAATACGAGAGATACATCCAACACATGCAAACAGCTGCAATAAACCCCTTTTCACTTGCGCGGAACTGCCACTCGTAACCTGGCCCATTATGTGCACAGTCTGTATTATTTATATTTCAGCAAGGAAGCACTAAGCTGTATTTTCATGGATTACATCCAAATAAATTAGCAGTTCATATTGTTGTGTATTAAATTAGGGTATTGTTTAACTCAATACAGAGGCCTATCTATCAAGCTGTCAACTGTGCTGCATTCGCCGGCACCAATATGCTCACCTAACATCGCCTAACATCGCCGCCACTGACCTCAATACGATCTCCATATTTATAAAATAAGCCGGCAAAAAGCTGCGCACTAAGTACGGGGCGATGAGCAGTGGACTGTTAACTAACAGTCATCGATCTTGCTGCAATTCGGCTTTTTCCCAACTTTATTTATACCCTGTCACTAAATGTTTAACCCCTATCCCGCTGCTCCCGGACCCCACCGCAACTAAATAAAGTTATTAACCCCATCCCGCTGCTCCTGGACCCCACCGCAACTTTAATAAAGTTATTAACCCCTATCCCGCTGCTCCCGGACCCCGCCGCCACCTAAATAAATGTATTAACCCCTAAACCCCTGGCCTCCCACATAACTACCACTTACTAAACCTATTACCCCTAAACCGCCAGCCCCCCACATTGCCATAAACTAAAATAAGATATTAACTTTGAATGAAATATTAACTCATCCCTATCTTATAATAAATTAAAACTTACCTTTAGAATGAAAATAAACTATATTAAACTAATAATTAACCTACCCTAACTATTATACTAAAATTATATTAAACTAGGGGGCGGAGCCTACTACCATCATGGCCGGTCGCATCTAACCAGTGCTCTGCACTAAACCTAGCAAGGGGACAAAATTATAGTGAGTGAACCTGCCTAAAAGTTACATTTTCCAGCCCCATGTGCCTGGTTTGATTGCTGGGGTCTCTGCAAAGCAGCGCAAATACCCGCTATAGCACTGGAGGGTCATAAATGAGGGGAAGGAGCCACTTACACTGGAGGTCCCATCCCTATTAAGACTTCCGGCCTTGAGACACACTCCCATTCCCTTCGCAGCGCCTCGGCCAAGCACAACCAACTAAGACAGGTCTATTGCCTGGGGAACCTAAGTGGAGGTAGCTACAGAGATAGGAGCTTACTCACAACTTACTTCTTGAGAGCCGATCTGCTTGTGCAGTCAGACACGCTGCTTCTCACACCTCAACATCGGGTCTGATCTCTAGCTCCAGCTCCGGAGGGTCGGGGATCCGCTTCGGAGCATAACTTACCGCAACACTCCAGAGGCCTGTACAGCTCACAACACACCGCACGGAGCTGAGTGAAGATGGTCTCTTCAGCGTGTACTGCCGATCTTCCGTATGTAAGTAGCAGCGGCCTGGTCTGCTGGAGTCAACTTTGCTCTTTTCTTTTCTATATACACACCTGCTTTTCTGGTCTGGTTGGGCATTGGATTGGCGCCAGGAAAAAGAGTAAAAAAAAAAACCCTTTGTGTAGTGGCGCGAAAACGCCATCTTCAATAACCCCATATAACAGTGCTGCTGTTTAATGCACCGGCTCCTTCCACACAAAATCATTAGATACCCTTAGCCTAGAGGATAAAAATAAAAAACGACCTAAGGGCAGGAGTCTGAGATTTGCTCCCATCAGAAGGGATAACAGAATTTCATGTGGGGCATGCAGATACTCTGATAACAGACGGTTAGCTACCGGTTGACCACGTGGAGCTTGCACTGAACTTAAGTATCTGTATACAGTGCTGAATAGCAATTGACTTTTATTTGTCTTAACATTACTACTTGTTAAGTGGAGATAGCAAGCACAAGGGGAAGTAAACAGCTAGAACTCAGGAAGTAGAAAGCTAACTGGACTATTGCTAGAACCTTAACGTTGCACTTCAGGGCCTTCCCTAGCCATACCACACTTTGCAAGAAAAAATTAACAGCTCATCTTGCTGAACATCCTATTAAGGTTACACCACATAAGGAGCACTTGAAGAGGCAGTACAGAGAGCATAGCAGGTGGGCACTCTCCTATCCCCTTTCCTACTGTACGCAGCTGCAGTAGGTCATAACCCACTATCCTTTCTCCGGCTTGGCCCAGTGGAGCCAATTTCCCCAGGGAGAGTGCTTGAAGCTTGTTGCTAGTCCTGTGAGACTTACTAATCCGAAAGGACAGTATCTACAGAACCTTAACTAACCAAACAAGAGCTCTGGATATAGGTGAAAATTATTTTTACTCAAGTACTACACTTGCCTGATATGGAATAAACTCCCTTAGGCCATTTGGGCCTGTCTACCACGCAGTGAATTCTCACATTATTTCAGTGGGTCTACCCCAGCGTATCTGGATACAATCTCACCTAAGATTCCCATCACAGAGGTTTCAATTCACATCTCATTCAATATGTCACAGTCAGCTAGGGGGAAAAAAAACAAGCAGCCTTTTCTACCGAAAAAAACTGTGATGGACCACTTTGGGCCTTCGAGTGGGATGACGCAAAGTGACATGGAAACTCCAGATTCTCCCAGGTCTGACACCTCAGATCTTACACTGGCGGCTATTCAGAATATCCAACAAGCCTCATCAGAAGCAGTTACTCCCTCTTTTATCATGGACTCTCTTAGATCCCTGCTGGACAAGCATCATGCTTCATTCACAGCTCAAATGGCAGCCTCTACGGCTGAACTTAAAAAGGAAATTTCATCAACTAATGAAAGAATAGACTCGCTTGAAAGAAGGCAGGAGGATGCAGCTGTGGAGCACTCTAATCTGCAAACCTACACACAGCGCTTGGCAGACTACTTTGAGGTCGTAGAGGATAAAATAGCGGACTTGGAAGACAGATCTCGGCGGAACAACCTGAGTATCCGAGGTATCCCCGAGACTGTCTCCATGGCTGATTTACAACCATATCTGAAAGAGCTGTTTCATGCGCTAGCCCCCCCTGCTACGGAAGCAGAGGCTTTGATGGATCGTGCGCACCGCTCACTCAAGCCCAAGGGTTTTTTCAGAAGATCAACCTAGAGACACAATTGTCCGACTTCACTATTTCACCTACAAGGAGAGAATCCAAAGGGCCCATTTCCAGAAGCCCTCCCTTCCAGACAAGTTCAAAAAATTTGCAAATTTTTCCTGATCTGTCTGTGAGGACTCTACAAAAGAGAAAAACCTTTACGGAAATTACATCCACGCTACGAAAAAATGACATCAGGTATAGATGGGGCTATCCTATTAAATTGCTAATATTCCGGGAAAATCAGATGTTCACGATACAAAATCCAACCAAAGGATATGAACTACTACAATTGTGGAAACTACATCCCTCCCAAAAAGAAAGACCACAGCCCAGAAAAAGCCAACTAAGGGCTTCGGCAGAAGAATGGACAGCTCCCAACATCCCTGCAAGCCGACAAGGTTCTACCGGGAACTTAGGACCCAAGGACTGGTCAACGACCCCTGCTCGAGGTCATGGGCCTCAGAAGCATCCCGAAAATCAGGATTGGTCTGGTCTCCCACAAAGACGCAGATCTGGATCACCAACATCCTAATAAACTCTGCCCAGTCTGTAAATGTTGTCTGTTTTTCATAGACATTGCCTATGGGACATTATAAAAGGATATATTAACATACTTTGTTCCAGCACTTCTTGAACTCTCCAAGCCCGTATGCTGATACTGGTGGACTCTGGTTGATAAGTATTCCTTTGTTTACGCATTCTAACACTCCACTCATAATGCTCATGTTGTTGTTTATGTACAATTGCAGGGATCCCTTTTTTTAACTATTTAGTATAGATACTCATAGTTGGTGAACATGTCATAATTGTGTTATAACATCTAACTAAAACCCTATGGATCAATAGTACAAAGTAAGCTGCTGAGAGGTATAATCATGCTATTTTACAGGGGTAGTGTGTTCGGTGTGGGCCCAACCGGTGCACATTCCCTGCACACGTTTCCACTATAGCTGTGACTGTTGGTACTTTCAAATCATACACGTTACACACATACATGGAGGTAGACTAAACTACCTAGAACATAAATTACTGTTCTTGACCACCCCGTCTAAGTATCATATTCCCTAGGGGTAGATGAAATAAAGTAGAAGGAGCAGATAGATTGAATATACGAAAGATGCCCCTAAACCTGATGACCTAGATTTGTCATGGTAGGGTGATGTGCCACGCTTTGCACATTCCACCAGTAAACTACCCACCCCATAGATAATGATTTGAGACACCTTATAGTAAGCCCCTGCCCCTTCATACCTTCTTGCTCTTAGATGTGAAAAAAAGTTAATCTACCACATGCAGCATAGTTTTTTATTCCAGTTTTTAATGTTCAATTACCTATTGTGTGCCTAAAGCCTTGACATACCACGGATAGTTATCCAGACAGAGTGGGCAGGCAAGCAATATATAATATCCAGAGCTGACTACCAGGCATTATTATGATGTTATACAATGCTTCGCAATTATATTGTAGTTTTGAATGTGAATTTAATGTTTTTTCTTGTTTTTTCTGTTTTGATATATTTATTCACTGTTACATAAATTCAAGTGCCATGCAACCATTTCATATGACAGGCAATAAGGCCGATAGTCTAAACTCTGATCCCCCCTCCCAAGTAAATTGCTACTCCGTGCCTGTGCGGCGCGGCCGTCACTCCCCCTGAAAGGCCTGCTGTTAATTGTAATTTTTACAGCTAATTCCTACCACCTCTTCCTCCCCAATATAGATACCTACATCCCCCTATTCCCCCTGTTATAAAGTGCCTCCCTTTCTAGGGAAGACGATTTGTGTGGTTTCTCTTGGCTATACCGCGACATTTATTAATCTATAACTCACTTTTACAGTAGAAAATGTTATGTAGTATTACATTGTTTTGAAGCTATGGTTGTATATTCAAATAGGCCCAAGAGCGGCCTACCAATTATTTAATGTATGTTTAAAGTTTTTCAGAAAGTATTTAATAAGAGAGGTTCAACGAATCCACAGAGCTTAGATTTGGATTATTTGTTTATATGTTTTTATTGCCTCACTTACTTTGTGATCATTCGATACCTACTTGACGCTCTGTAACCTATTTTGCAAAGAATTGTATTATGTATCTTTTCTGAACCTCAATAAAAACAAATTAAAAAAAAAAAAACTATTAATTACCCTAACTATTACACTAAAACTACATTAAACTAACAATTAAATTAACTATATTACATATTTAAAAACCTAACCCGACTCAAGTTATTTAAATCTACTATAAAAAATTACTAAATTACAAAAAAATAACAACTAAGTTACAAAAAATAAAAACCACAGTATCAAAAATAAAAAAGAATTACACCTAATCTAAGAGCCCTATCAAAATAAAAAAACCTAGCCTACACTAAACTACCAATGGCCCGTAAAGAAATCGGCTCTTTTACCTGTAAAAATAAAATACAAACACCGCCCCAACAGTAAAACCCATCAACCAACCCCCCACAAATAAAACCCTATCTAAAAAAAACCTAAGCTCCCCATTGCCCTGAAAAGGGCATTTGTATGGGCATTGCCCTTAAAAGGGAATTTAGCTCTTTTACTGCCCAAAGTCCCTAACCTAAAATAAAACCCACCCAATAAACCCTAAAAAAAACCTAACACTAACCACCGACGATCCACTTACAGTTTTCAAAGACCGGACATCCATCCTCATCCAAGCGGCAGAAGTCCTCAGCGAAGCCAGCAGAAGTCTTCATCCAAGCGGGCAAAAGTCTTCATCCAGTCGGCATCTTCTATCTTCATCTATCCGGCGCGGAGCGGCTCCATCTTCAAGACATCCGGCGCGGAGCATTCTCTTCTTCCGATGGGATTGAGCTTGCATTATATTGGCTGATTGGAATTGCCAATAGAATGCAAGCTCAATACTATTGGCTGATTGGATCAGCCAATCGGGATGAAAGCTCAATCCTATTGGCTGATTGCAACAGCCAATAGAATTTTTTTCCCCTTTAATTCCTATTGGCTGATAGAATTCTATCAGCCAATCAGAATGTAAGGGACGCCATCTTGGATGACGTACCTTAAAGGGAAACTTCATTCGTCGTTGACCATCGGAAGAAGAGGATGCTCCGCGCCGAATGTCTTGAAGATGGAGCCGCTCCACGCCGGATGGATGAATATAGAAGTTGCCGTCTGGATGAAGACTTCGGCCTGCTTGGATGAAGACTTCTGACGGCTTCGCTGAGGACTTCTGCCGCTTGGATGAGGATGGATGTCCGGTCTTCGAAAACTGTAAGTGGATCGCCGGTGGTTAGTGTTAGGTTTTTTTAAGAGTTTATTGGGTGTGTTTTAATTTTAGGTTATGGACTTTGGGCAGTAAAAGCGCTAAATGCCCTTTTAAGGGCAATGCCCATACAAATGCCCTTTTCAGGGCAATGGGGAGCTTAGGTTTTTTTAGATAGGGTTTTATTTGGGGGGTTGGTTGATTGGGTGGTGAGTTTTACTGTTGGGGGGGTGTTTGTATTTTATTTTTAAAGGTAAAAGAGCTGATTTCTTTGGGGCAATGACCCGCAAAAGGCACTTTTAAAGGGCCATTGGTAGTTTAGTGTAGGCTATGGATTTTTTTTTATTTTGGTAGGGCTCTTAGATTAGGTGTAATTCTTTTTTATTTTTGATACTGTGGTTTTTTATTTTTTGTAACTTACTTGTTATTTTTTTGTAATTTAGTAATTTTTTATAGTAGATTTAAATAACTTGAGTAGGGTTAGGTTTTTAAATATGTAATATAGTTAATTTAATTGTTAGTTTAATGTAGTTTTAGTATAATAGTTAGGGTAGGTTAATTAATACTTTAATATAGTTTAATGTAATTTTAGTATAATAGTTAGGGTAGGTTAATTAATAGTTTAATATAGTTTATTTTAATTCTAAAGGTAAGTTTTAATTTATTATAAGATAGGGATGAGTTAATATTTAATGTAAAGTTAGCGGGTTGTTAGGTTTAGGGGTTAATAGCTTAATTTAGTTTATTGTGATGTGGGAGGCTGGCGGTTTAGGGGTTAATAGGTTTAGTTGGTGGTAGTTATGTGGGAGGCCATGGGTTTAGGGGTTAATACATTTATTTAGTTGCAGTGGGGTCCGGGAGTGGCGGGATAGGGGTTATTATATTTATTTAGTTGCGGCGGGGTCCAGGAGCGGCGGGATAGGGGTTAATATATTTATTTCGTTGCGGCGGGATCCGGGAGCGGTGGGATAGGGGTTAATAACATTATGTAGGTGGCGGCGATGTCAGGGCGGCAGATTAGGTTTGTTTAGACTCAGGGCTTATGTTAGGGTGTTAGCTGTAAACGTAATTTGTTTTCTACCATGGAAATTAATGGGATATCTGGCAGGATCGAACATGAGCTTTCGCTGCTTTCAGACTCCCATTGATTCCTATGGCATCCATGGCTTTCAGGGGTGGCGGATTGAAAAACCAGGTACGCTGGGCTGGAATAGTGGCGAGCGTACCTGTTAGAAATTTGATAACTTGCAAAAGTTGTCAGATAGTGCCGAATTTGTATTCGGAACATCTGTAATGACGTAAGCATCGATCTGTGTCGTATTGAGACCGGCAGATCGTAAGTTACGTCACAAATTTCAACTTTTGCTGGTCTGTAGGCTTTGATAACTAGGTCGAATCAGTCTTACAATAATTACGCTGCGGAATTCCAGCTTATTTGTGGTTGACGGCTTGATAAATATCCCTCACAGTCTTCTCTCACTCCACCTAAAGTATTATGTAGTGGACTCTCATTCCACCTAATTCTTGATATTATATTAATGTTTGAAAGTAAAGTTTAAACAATCCCTTATATATCGCTATAGAAAATTTACCACCAGATATATAGTAAATCAGCCTTTATGGTATAATTATTATTTGCCAATTCAAATATAAAAATTTTAATCATATTTAAAGGGACATGGACCCATTTTTTTTCTTGTATGATTCAGATAGAAAATACAATTTTAAACAGCTTTCTAATTTACTTTTATTATCTAATTTGTTTAAATCTCTTAATATCATTTGTTAAAGGAGCAGCAGTGCACTACTGGTTTCTAATTGAACACATTGGTGAGCCAATCACAATCGATTTATATATTCAGCCACCAATCAACAGCTAGAACATAGGTTCTCTGCTGCTTCTGAGCTTTCCTAGATAAACTTTTCAGCAAAGGATAACAAGAGAAAGAAGCAAAGTAAATGATAGAAGTAAATTGGAAAGTTGTTTAAAATTGTATCCCTATCTGAATCATGAAAGAAATAATTTGGGTTTCATGTCCCTTTAAGTAAAAAAAACACCTGCATGTTATTAAAATTCAGCTCCAAGGGGCGAAACTAAATTGGTCGCAACAGCTGCAACTGGGCCCATTAGCTGGCGACTATGGGGGGGCCCCAGCATCCCGCATTGTCCCCTGCCCTGACTGTGGAGTTTTTTTAAAAAAAAAAAAACAACGCCTAGATCATGAGTTTGGCGTTAGCCTTAAAAAGCAGCGTTGAGAGATCCCAACGCTGCTTTTTAATGCCCGCTGGTATTATGAGTCTGGCAGGTACAGGTGCACTGCTCACTTTTCTTCCGCGACTCTTTTAATGGGATTTGCCTAACGCTGGTATTACGAGTCTTGGAGTCTTGGAGACCATCTCCTGTCCAGACTCCTACCGCATTTAAAAGTCAGTAGTTAAGTGTTTTATGGGCTAACGCCGGAACATAAAGCTCTTAACTAAAGTGCTAAAAAGTACACTAACCCCGTAAACTACCTATTAATCCCTAAACCGAGGCCCCCCCACATTGCAAACACTAAAATATATTTTTTTTTAACCCCTTATCTGCCGAACGGACATCGACGCCACCTACATTATACCTATGAACCCCTAATCTGCTGCCCCTAACATCGCCGACACCTACATTATATTTATTAACCCCTAATTTGCCACCCCCAACGTCGCCGCCACCTACCTACAATTATTAACCCCCTAATCTGCCGACCGGACATCGCCGCCACTTTAATAAATGTATTAACCCCTAAACCGCCGCACTCCCGCCTCGCAAACACTAGTTAAATTTTAATAACCCCTGATCTGCCCCCCCCAACGTCGCCGACACCTACCTACATTTATTAACCCCTAATCTTCCGACCCCAACGTTGCCGCTACTATAATAAATGTATTAACCCCTAAACCTAAGTCTAACCCTAACCCACCCTAACTTAAATATAATTTAAATTAAAGGAAATTAATTTAAGATAATTAAATAAATTCATCCTATTTAAAACTAAATATTTACCTATAAAATAAACCCTAAGCTAGCTACAATATAACTATTAGTTATATTGTAGCTAGTTTAGGATTTATATTTATTTTACAGGCAACTTTGTATTTATTTTAACTAGGTAGAATAGTTATTAAATAGTTCTTAACTATTTAATAACTACCTAGCTAAAATAAGTACAAAATTACCTGTAAAATAAATCCTAACCTAAGTTACAATTACACCTAACACTAAACTATCATTAAACTAATTACCTAAACTGCCTACAATTAATTACAATAAAATGAAATAAGCTAAATTACAGAAAATAAAAAAAAATTACAAGAATTTTAAACTAATTACACCTAAACTAATCCCCCTAATAAAATAAAAAAGCCCCCCAAAATAATAAAATTTCCCTACCCTATACTAAATTACAAATAGCCCTTAAAAGGGCCTTTTGCGGGACATTGCCCCAAAGTAATCAGCTCTTTTACCTGTAAAAAAAAAAAATACAATACCCCCCCAACATTACATTCCACCACCCACATACCCCTACTCTAAAACCCACCCAACCCCCTTTTAAAAAAAACCTAACACTAACCACCTGAAGATCACCCTACCTTGAGCCGTCTTCACCCAGCCGGGCACAAGTGGTCCTCCAGAGGGTCCGAAGTCTTCATCCGATCGGGGCAGAAGAGGTCCTCCAGATGGCAGAAGGCTTCATCCAGGCTGCATCTTCTATCTTCATCCTTCCAGAGCAGAGCGGGTACATCTTCAATCCAGCCGACGCGGAGCCATCCTCTTCAAATGAAGTCCTAACGAAGAATGAAGGTTCCTTTAAATGACGTCATCCAAGATGGCGTCCCTTGAATTCTATCTAGGATTCTATCAGCCAATCGGATTTAAGGTAGGAAAAATCCTATTGGCTGATGCTATCAGCCAATAGGATTGACCTAACATTCTATTGGCTGATTGGAACAGCCAATCGGCTTGAACTTCAATCCGATTGGCTGATTAAATCAGCCAATAGGATTTTTCCTACCTTAATTCCGATTGGCTGATAGGTTTCTATCAGCCAATCGGAATTCAAGGGACGCCATCTTGGATGACGTAATTTAAAGGAACCTTCATTCTTCGTTAGGACTTCGTTTGAAGAGGATGGCTCCACATTGGCTGGATTGAAGATGGACCCGCTCCGCTCCGGAAGGATGAAGATAGAAGATGCTGCCTGGATGAAGCCTTCTGCCATCTGGAGGACCTCTTCTGCCCCGATCGGATGAAGACTTCGAACCCTCTGGAGGACCACATGTGCCCGGCTGGGTGAAGATGGCTCAAGGTAGGGTGATCTTCAGGGGGTTAGTGTTAGGTTTTTTTAATGGGGGATTGGGTGGGTTTTAGAGTAGGGGTGTGTGGGTGGTGGAATGTAATGTTGGGGGGTTATTGTATTCTTTTTTTACAGGTAAAAGAGCTGATTACTTTGGGGCAATTCACTGCAAAAGCCCCTTTTAAGGGCTATTTGTAATTTAGTATAGGGTAGGGAAATTTTATTATTTTGGGGGGCTTTTTTATTTTATTAGGGGGATTAGATTAGGTGTAATTAGTTTAAAATTCTTGTAATTTTTTTTATTTTCTGTAATTTAATGTTTGTTTTTTTCGTATTATAGTTTATTTCATTTAATTGTAATTAATTGTAGGTAGTTTAGGTAATTAGTTTAATGATAGTGTATTGCTAGGTGTAATTGTAACTTAGGTTAGGATTTATTTTACAGGTAATTTTGTACTTATTTTAGCTAGGTAGTTATTAAATAGTTAATAACTAATTAATAACTATTCTACCTAGTTAAAATAAATACAAAGTTGCCTGTAAAATAAATATAAATCCTAAGCTAGCTACAATGTAACTATTAGTTATATTGTAGCTAGCTTAGGGTTTATTTTATAGGTAAGTATTTAGTTTTAAATAGGATCAATTTATTTAATTATCTTAAATTAATTTCCTTTAATTTAAATTATATTTAAGTTAGGGTGGGTTAGGGTTAGACTTAGGTTTAGGGGTTAATAAATTTATTATAGTGGCTGCGACGTTGGCGGCTGCAGATTAGAGGTTAATAAATTTAATATAGTTGTGGCGATGTTCGGGGGGCAGATTAGGGGTTAATAACTATAATGTAGGTGTCGGCGATGTTGGGGGGCAGTAGATTAGGGGTTAATAATATAATGTAGGTGTCAGCGATAGTGGGGGCGGCAGATTAGGGGTTAATAAGTGTAAGATTAGGGGTGTTTAGACTCGGGGTTCATGTTAGGGTGTTAGGTGCAGACATAACTTTTATTTTCCCATAGGAAACAATGGGGCTGCGTTAGGAGCTGAACGCTGCTTTTTTCAGCCTGCTCAGCCCCATTGTTTCCTATGGGGAAATTACCGCTGACTTAAGCAACGCTGGTATTGATGTGAGATGTGGAGCAAAATTTTGTTTAACGCTCACTTTTCGGAGGCTAACGCCGGCTTAAAGAAAACTTGGAATACCAGCGTTGGCTTAAGGGAGCGGTAAGAAAAAAAGGAGCGTTAGCACCGCACAGCCTTACCGACAAAACTTGTGATCTAGCCGCAAGTGTTTTATTTTGTAGGCGAGTAGGGCCCAGGCCAGGAGGAAGTGGGAGCAAAAGAGTATGCGGGGGACGGGTTTTGGAGCAAAGAACTTGTGCTCTGCTGACCCGCCCGAGGGAATATCTGGCAGTGGCTTCCATCATTTAGACAGTGATCTATTTATTTTTATTATTTGCATTTAGCTTACTAATAGCATGGCCCCGGGGGTGTGGCGGTAGTGAGGGCAGAGAGAGAAAAGAAGTCCGCGCACAGCAAATGGTTACAGCCTAGGCGCGGGCTTCTGTAGAGAGGGGTGTGAGCGGTAGTTGGCAGAGGTGAGCGATCACTTTGATTTCAAGCCGGGGGCTGCTGGATCTGGCATTTACTGTCTGCCGCAGTGTGTAGAGAGTGTCTGGGATGGGAATACTGGATATTGTTATAGGAAGCTCATGTATATCGTCTGCTTCCTCTTCGCTGTGTTACCGTAAATTGCTAGTCTATTCCCTAGTTTTCACTTTTTAATTGTAAGTAACGTTAAAGTGCTCGTTAGTTTAAAATACAAATTAGTATTAAGTAGACATAACCTAGAAACCAACAGGTTATCATTTAGTTTAGATATGAACCCTTATTTTTCCCTTCTTCCTCAATTATTATTTATATTTTTTAAGGAAGTGACCTATCCTTAAAAAAATTTCAGATCAGCGTTTGTGTGAGATCGACTAATCTGATCTCAGGCCTAAGTGACAAATACCGATAATTAATGTATGTATGAGTGACTTGTTAACCTTAAGCCTAGTACCAGCTGCACTAAAGCCATTGCTCCTAAAGGGGCCTGGGGATACCAGGCCTATAACATGCCAGTCTCACAAATGTCTCATTACGTGTGGGGCCCAGTTAGCAACCTACTCCTGACCTGTACCCAGTGCATTTAGTACCTGGTGACCTCAGACTTAGAGGCCTATTTATCAAGCCGTCAACCTCAAATACGCTGGAATTCCGCAGCGTAATTGTGGCGAGCTTGATTCCCCTTAGTTATCAAACCCTACAGACTGGCAAAAGTAGAAATTTGTGATGTAACATACGATCCCCGGCCTCAGTCTGACACAGATCGATGCTTACGTCACTACAGATGTTCTGAATGCAAATTCGGCACTATCTGACTACTTTTGCTAGTTAACAAATACCTACCAGGTATGCTCGCCACTATTCCAGCCCAGCGTACCTGGTTTTCAATGAGTCTGAAAGCAGCGAAACCTTATGTTTGCTGCTGCCCGATATCCCATTGATTCCTATGGGAGAATAAAAGTTATATTTACACCTAACATGTACCCCGAGTCTAAACACCACTAATCTGCTGCCCCGCCACCGCCGCCACCTACATTATACTTATTAACCATTAATCTGCCGCCCCGCCACTGCCGCCACCTACATTATTCTTATTAACCCCTAATCTGCCGCCCGACACTGCTGCCACCTACATAAAGATATTAACACCTATCCCACCGCTCACAGACCCTGCCGCCACCTACATAAAGTTATTAACCCATATCCCGCCGCTCCCGGAGCCCACCGCAACTAAATAAATGTATTAACTCCTAAACCCCTGGTCTCCCACATCACTACCACTTACTAAACCTATTAACCCCTAAACCTAACAACCCGCTAACTTTATATGAAATATTAACTCATCCCTATCTTATAATACATTTAAACTTACCTTTAGATTTAAAATAAACTATATTAAACTGGGGCGGAGCCAACAGCCAAAGCAACAAGACGTGCCGACTGAGAGCTCCCAACATTTGATCATTAAATCATCAATTAATGGCACATTAAGAATTTATACATCCTTATTTTTGGCTCTAAATGTTTACCAGATCATGGACTGCATGTCTTGAGACAAGGTGACAAAATAACTAATATAAAAATCACACAAAGGCCTACTGTCTCATTGAGACCACGACGGAGAGTAAACCGCCATACTTGCAGACGCCTACGCACCACCCTGGTCAATTGAGATACAGCCTCTACACCCACTACTCTTTCAATACCCAGATGGAGAAGCTTATCCTTACAGCGCTACAAGATTTAAGGCGCTCTCTAGACTCCCATCAGCAAGTTCTTGTTGCAGAGCTGAGAGCTGCTGTGACCCCTCTGCGGATTTCAAGCCGGTCAGGGGTGGTTGCGGAGGGAACCGATCGATGTGAAGCAGATCCGACGCAGCGAACAGGGGATTCGTCTCGAGAGCCAGTGGAGCTACAAATGACAGGAGCAAGGAGCCCCAGTACTGAGGGCATAGAGCAGGCAGATACTGATGAGCGGAACAAGATTCTAGAGCCGGGAGCTGAGCAGAGCGCAGGGTACTTAGGTCACTCAGTACCGCAGAAGAACGGAGACACATCCGTAAGAAGATTCATTGACTATATATGCCCGGTCTATTGGGACACTAATCTATGCCCTGACAAGCCCTTGGTTCTTACGTGCTGGAGTCTGGAAGCCCACAATATTTCAGATGTTTATAAGATATGCTCAGAGTTGGTTTTGCAGAGGAGTGCTCTGAATCTCCCGACCGGCACACAGTGCACAAGATGGATCCGTCTAGGTGTGGGCTAGAACAGAGAGCTTCGTGTACGCAGAGTAAGAGACCAGGCTCCTATAGTGCTATAGTGCTGATGTGCTTTTATTTAAATTTCCTTTTTATGCAGCTTCTTCACGGACAAGTTTGTGACACTGGCGCTAACGATGTTTATCCACTACCGTTGTGGGCGCTCGACTCACATATGTGACATTCCCTAAAACTGGACACTGTTTCTGTTTATTATGTCTTGTCGCTTGCTGACCCTAGTGTTTGGATGGCTATGTTACGCTTTAGGTTTCTCTCTATTTGCTAGTATATTGTATGATGTTTTGCACAGCTAAACCAGATGCTACTAACTAGAGGGCCCTTAATAATCTCACAGGAAATTAATGCAACCGTTATACTATAGTTTAAGCCCTTTCTATCCTATAAAAATAATAATGGAAATAAGATTAATCTAACTAAGTTAGCCCAACTTTTCATATTTTAGTTATCAGGCTCACTCCCTCAACTCCATATTAGCTGCCCCTGTAAATATAATGTCTTTAATTCCTAACCTGGACTATAGTACTCTGGGTCTTTGCAGGGGAACAAGACAGATATAACAGTTTTAATACTTGGATCTCCTTGTAACATGATGCCTTGTCCTCTTTGGGTCAATGCCGTATTATACGCAGATCTAGTGACTAGTTAACCCCCATGTCGCATTTTACACTGAAATTGTTAATATTAGTTACATGATACCCTATAGCATTTGACTACAACTTTATTCACCTGTAGTCCTGTATAGCCTAGAGTCATGAAACACCACATTCGTTATTATATGTTCCTTTTTTCGTTTATTAAAAAAAATATATATATAGCAATCTATATACAATAATTTCGTGGGATATTATATGTAAGTGGACTCCTAACAGAATTTCAGGAAGTTAATGCCTGCCCCATACTATACTCTGAGCTCCTTGTGCTCTACTCCTGAGGCTAATCTACTTAAATTAACCTATAGATGGTCCTAGCAACTAGAAGTTACATGTTACGCTACCCAGGACAGTGCATATATTAGATGAGGGGGTCGAAAAATAAATAAATAAATAAATAAATAAATAAAATTCTAGCTTGCTAAAGGTAGACCCTATGGATTCAAAATGGTATCATTAACAAAGTGCAGTAGGTGTGTTGGAAGATTGTCATGAATACACGTGTCACCAATATAGATACTTCTTATGTCACCTATTTCTAGTTAGGTGAGATCATTTTATTATTTTACAATAGTGTTGTGCCTAGCTCTAATTCTTGTTTTCACTTTTGTACGCAGGACTTCAGTTATGTGAATTTTAGTACAGTGTTCTTTATATGCTCCAAATGCTGGTCTTGAGGCCATTGTATTATGTGTTTAATTTTACTTAAGTCCTCATATGCCATGTACTAAGATTCATTCTGGTATATAAAGCACTCTCTCCAGGTCATAGTGAGACTAATGTAAGCTCACCGCTCTATTCCTTTAATTATACATTCCAACAGCCAACCTAATGTTTACATTTTAGACACTGCATAATATGGGTTAACATATTGGGGCATGATTGGTATCTATTATATATATATTAATTTTACTCGGGGCTGAGTCCTACTCTATTTAGACCATATGATGCCTGCATCTCCCTCAGCCGGCGAGGGAGGTGGGGGACTTTGGATCACACCCCTTATTAACATCTTACAGTTCAGTTGTAGGTGACACAGGGCCTTAATACCTAATATACTTACAGTTTGATACTCCTATTGCTCATTGCTCATCAATACTTTAAATCTTCCATCTTGCTATATCTCTATGATACCTGAATTGAAATGTTAGCATCTCTGCTTTTTATAGGGCTCCAATACTTACATATTCTGATGTTAGCACCAGTACTTTTGTTTAGATATGTATTGGCATGTTATACCTAGATTGGTGTCTAACCTACATTAGCAACTTGGGCTCAGGCATTTATTTCTCCTTATTGTCTCTCTTATGATATCCTGTTTTGTATTTTGTATGAATATAACAGCTCCATAGAGCTATGAGAGCAACAATTACTACAACCTACCTTAATCACTATTATATATCTTATATCTAAGTCAGGGTTACATAGTTTCCTCAGGACATTATTTTATCAGTACATACAGGGAAATCTCCATATCAGTGGTATTATCTTATATTTATACCTGTTACACTTGATTTTAGGATGTGGAGGACAAATCTGTCCTTGACATATAAGGGATATCCAGTTTAGGCCTTGAGATTAACCTCATTATGCCCCCATATCGATATTTATAGATGCCCTATACTTTATCTAGATATTTTTTTTTTTTAAGAGTTTACCTAGCAATTAAAACTAATGTCCACTTAATGTTCCGATAACAGCAACTATAAGCTTGACATGCCGTCTGGCTCCGCCCTCCCCCCCCTATTATATTTCGAGCGGCTCTTGCCCGCTGCATTCCCCCCCCCCCCCCATAAAACTATAAAGCTAACTCCCCCCTGGCCCTAATTATACCTGAGTGGAAACTCTAATTTGCTTTTTATACGGCTCAGAGAGGACCATTTCTGTTTTTCTTTTTTGTTCACTACCTTTATTATAAAACTGAAGTCTCACTGTAGATTGCCCAAATATTATAATAATGCTTGAGCTATATGGATACATTATACCCTTCCTACAGGGTTTTGTCTGTAACACTTATCTAAACAATATTGTATTTGCACTTTTCTGTAAATGTTTTGGGGCATACCCTTTGGTTGTATCTGTTTATGACTTCAATAAAAAATGTTTAAATAAAAAAAAAAACTATATTAAACTAATAATTAACCTACCCTAACTTTTATACTAAAATTACATTACACTATATTAAACTACTAATTAACCTACCCTAACTGTTAGACTAAATTACATTAAACTACAAATTAAATTAACTATATTATATATTTAAACACCTAACCCTACTCAAATAATTTAAATCTACACTAAAAAATTACTAAGTTACAAAAAACTAACAACAAAGTTACAAAAAATAACAAACACTAAGTTACAAAAAAAATAAACACTAAGTTACACAAAATAAAAAAGAAATTATCAAAGATTTTAACTAATTACACCTAATCTAAGGGCCCTATGAAAATAAAAAGCGCCCCCAAAATAAAAAACCTGCTAGCCTACAATAAACTACAAATAGCCCTTAAAAGGGCCTTTTGCAGGGCATTGCCCCAAAGAAATCAGCCCTTTTACCTGTAAATAAAAAATACAAATACCCCCCAACAGTAAAACCCACAACCCACACAACCAACCCCCCCAAAATAAAAACCTTACTAAAAAAACCTAAGCTCCCCATTGCCCTGAAAAGGGCATTTGGATGGGCATTGCCCTTAAAAGGGCATTTAGCTCTATTGCAGCCCAAAGCCCTAACCTAAAAATAAAACCCACCCAATAAACCCTTAAAAAAAACCTAACACTAACCCCTGAAGATTCACTTACAGTTTTGAAAATCCAACATCCATCCTCCAAGAAGCTGGGAGAAGTCCTCATCAAAGCCGGCAGAAGTCTTCATCCAAGCGGCCGAAGTCTTCATCCAAGCCCGCATAAGTCTTCACCCAGACGGCATCTTCTATCTTCATCCATCCAGCGCGGAGCGGCTCCATCTTCAGCCAATAGAATGCAAGCTCAATCCTATTGTCTGATTGCAACAGTCAATAGGATTTTTTGTTAGGCGATGTCAGGCGAGCGTATTTGTGCCGGTGAATGCAGCACAGTTGATGGCTTGATAAATAGGCCTCTCAGTGTGCCAGGTGCACACAGTAATAATTCCCATATGTGACCTGCTGACCCAAGTGAGAAAGCAACAACTTATTTCAGACAGTGCCCTTTGTGAGATGTAGAGTTTGAGCGGCACTTACACCCAGTTCTGCTGTGTTTCCACAATACCCAGTGTGTTATCTGCTCCCAAACTCTATGAAAATGGGACTAGATAACCAGAATAAGAGTAAAGTAGCTGCACTTACACTTAAGGCACATTGGACCTAGAGAACCCAGACTCAGTATGCTAAATGCATGCAAAGCTAATACCAAGATATCACTGGCCCAGTGTGCCAGCTGCTGCCGCACTCATTCCATGTGCAACCTATTGACCCAACGCCTTGTATGCAAGGGTTTCTGTGTGACTTGCTTATCCCATATCCATGCCACAGTGTACTTACCTAAGCCCCAGTATGTGAGCTACTTTATAACACTTCTGCATAACATTGCTATTTTAGATCATTGTCATAATATTTGCCAGGGCACTGGGTACTGTGGTCCACTGTACATAACGATATTTTCTGTAAAATAAATCAAGTATATAATCTATATTTCTTGGAATCCTCACCTCTTCATACAAGGAAGCACCAGAATGTGAAAGGGTTAATAGAGCAAGTTACATCTGTAAAATAAAGATCTGAGGCTGTTATACAGACAACCCTGAGCACCTCAGTAGCCTCGGACACCTTCACATACCCATGGTGTCAGCTTCATAACATGTTTTATAAATACAACCAGGTAGCATCACATTATACACACATACTATGTATATGAAATGATCTGGGGGTGAGTGTTTCCATTTTTTAATATTAAAAGCAAGTGGTGTTCCCAAGTGAGAGGAGTTTCCCTGAGGGTGGCTCCTCAGTAGCGACTGTGCCTGGGTGCATAGTATACTGATCTGTCTGCTAAATTTTCAAATATGTACAAATATTAATTTCGCAAAAAGGGGTTAATAATCACTTAACTACTGAAGCTAAAGACTCCATCATAAACAGTAAGACCGATTTGTAAATGGGTCTAGTAGCATCGTCAGATGATAGATACATCAGTAGTTATATAACCTATAAAGAACCCTTACAATGGATCATTACTTTGCTTCTTATATTTTTACATTAAATGTCTGTGTGTGTTTATATATGTGTGTGGTGTGTGTGTGTTTATATATATATATATATATATATATATATATATATATATATATATATATATATATATATATATATATATACTGTATGTATATATATATATATATATATATATATATATATATATATATATCTTTATGTGTGTGTATGTATACACACACACACACACACACACACACACCTGTATATATACATACACACACATAAAGATATATATATATATATATATATATATATAAACACACACACATATATAAACACACACAGACATTTAATGTAAAAAAAAATATATATATATATATACTGTACAGGTATGTGTGTGTGTGTGTATGTCTAATACGTTCTCATGATTATCTCCCAATGTGCATGCATATTTACAAAACCTGTACACAGTGTACCTCAAGATTGTCAGCAGGTCGTGTCCATCAAAACTACAAATAAATCTGTCAACATAAATAAGAAATGTGCTGCAGCTTATTTAAATCTGAGCTATGTGTCTTTAAGCAATATTTTGTTATGCTACAGGTAGCTTGATTAAACCTAAATACAAACCTTGCTACTCATTCTTTTTCTGGCTTTGGAACTTCAAGTTTTCAAATTCCTTTAGAAGAAAGAGGGAATAAATACATAAAACTGTGTAAATGCTTCCCATGGAGATTACTTGTCAAATAACAATGGAAATGAAAAGAATATAGGATTAACATATAGAAAGACCTGAAGACCTTAGATATATGCTTCCTGAGAGCCACAGTGTTTGTATGTGAGAGAATGTATTTGAATGTGTGTGCATTTGTAAGTGATAGAGATATTGGAGCATATTTATCAGGCTCGCAGGGAAACAGAGGTTAAAGACCGCTGCGCCATAACTTGTCCGCCTGCTCTGAGGCGACGGACAGAAATCAACCCGATCGAATGCGATCGGGTTGTTTGACATCCCCTGCTAGCGGCAATGATAATGATAAATGCTGAGAGCATGGTGTCAGCATTTATTGATGTGCAGCGGACATGATCCGCTGTATCGGATCATGTCCGCTCACACAATCATAAATATGCCCCATTGTTTTTTTTTTGTTTTGGTTCTTTTTAAGTAAAAAACTTTTGTTTTGGGGGGCGAGCCTTCATGGATTCTTTACGGGGGAAAAAGATGAGGGAAAGTTTAAGTGGGTTTATTAATCAAAATTTAAGGGATAAATCAAAAATATTTGTTACTTATAACCCTTAAATTCCAGAACCTGAAGCAGTCATATACATCAGAATGTACAAGGAGGTGCAAGGAGATTTGCAGCACAAAGAAAAGACTGCTGGTTACTGGACTAGTTAAATGCTTAGAACCCACTGTAAAAGTATTCTTCGATTTATAGCAAAAGATTCAGATATTTTAAAATATCACAGACATACCCATTTACACTAAATAACTTTATTGGGAGAAAAAAATATATGTCAGTCCAGCAGGACTGGTACTCATGCACACACATACAGTTAAACTTGCTGAAACTCAGGTAGTAAATTTGTCTAGAGTGCACCTGTATAATGCTAATTAGTTGCTCACAAGAGGTACATATAATATATGTGTTTATACAAATGATTAACTCTTGGGAGTGAACACATTGATATTGACAGTGGCAGCGTAAGATATCTAATATATTTGTTAGCCTATACTGAAAAGTACCAAACTATTGTAAATGATGCGTGATGAAATGTATATATTTGTGTGTTAGGGTGTAAGTCTCTTAGATAATCCAAAAGACACACCGTGAAAATATACTGGTAATTCAATCACATACAATGATAATAGTTACAAAGTTTGTTAGGCTTCTCGTTACCAATGTTGCAGCCTGTAGTAATTTACGGCTAGATTTGGAGTTTGGCGGTAGCCGTGAAAACCAGCGTTAGAGGCTCCTAATGCTGGTTTTAGGCTACCGCCGGTATTTGGAGTCACTCAAAATAGGGTCTAACGCTCACTTTTCAGCCGCGACTTTTCCATACCGCAGATCCCCTTACGTCAATTGCGTATCCTATCTTTTCAATGGGATCTTTCTAACTCCGGTATTTAGAGTCGTGTCTGAAGTGAGCGTTAGACATCTAACGACAAAACTCCAGCCGCAGGAAAAAAGTCAGTAGTTAAGAGCTTTCTGGGCTAACGCCGGTTTATAAAGATCTTAACTACTGTACTCTAAAGTACACTAACACCCATAAACTACCTATGTACCCCTAAACCGAGGACACTCGAATACATTTTTTTAACCCCTAATCTTCCGACCGCCACCTACGTTATCCTTATGTACCCCTAATCTGCTGCCCCTAACACCGCCGACCCCTGTATTATATTTATTAACCCTTAATCTGCCACCCTCAACGTCGCCTCTATCTGCCTACACTTATTAACCCCTAATCTGCCGACCGCAAAGCGCCGCCACCTACATTATAGCTATGTACCCCTAATCTGCTGCCCCTAACACCGCCGACCCCTGTATTATATTTATTAACCCCTAACCTGCCCCCCACAACGTCGCCTCCACCTGCCTACACTTATTAACCCCTAATCTGCCGAGCGGACCTGAGCGCTACTATAATAAAGTTATTAACCCCTAATCCGCCTCACTAACCCTATAATAAATAGTATTAACCCCTAATCTGCCCTCCCTAACATCGCCGACACCTAACTTCAATTATTAACCCCTAATCTGCCGACCGGAGCTCACCGCTATTCTAATAAATGTATTAACCCCTAAAGCTAAGTCTAACCCTAACACTAACACCCCCTTAACTTAAATATAATTTTATTCTAACGAAATAAATTAACTCTTATTAAATAAATTATTCCGATTTAAAGCTAAATACTTACCTGTAAAATAAATCCTAATATAGCTACAATATAAATTGGATTAATAGGATTAATATTTATTTTACAGGCAACTTTGTAATTATTTTAACCAGGTACAATAGCTATTAAATAGTTAAGAACTATTTAATAGTTACCTAGTTAAAATAATTACAAAATTACCTGTAAAATAAATCCTAACCTAAGTTACAATTAAACCTAACACTATACTATCATTAAATTAATTAAATAAAATACCTACAATTACCTACAATTAAACCTAACACTACACTATCAATACATTAATTAAATACAATACCTACAAAAAAATACATTTAAATAAACTAACTAAAGTACAAAAAATAAAAAAGAACTAAGTTACAAAAAATAAAAAAATATTTACAAACATAAGAAAAATATTACAACAATTTTAAACTAATTACACCTACTCTAAGCCCCCTAATAAAACAACAAAGCCCCCCAAAATAAAAAATGCCCTACCCTATTCTAAATTACTAAAGTTAAAAGCTCTTTTACCTTACCAGCCCTGAACAGGGCCCTTTGCGGGGCATGCCCCAAAAAGTTCAGCTCTTTTTCCTGTAAAAAAAACATACAATACCCCCCCCAACATTACAACCCACCGCCCACATACCCCTAATCTAACCCAAACCCCCCTTAAATAAACCTAACACTAAGCCCCTGAAGATCTTCCTACCTTGTCTTCACCTCACCAGGTATCACCGATCGGTCCTGGCTCCAAAATCTTCATCCAACCCAAGCGGGGGTTGGCGATCCATCATCCGATGGCTGAAGAGGTCCAGAAGAGGCTCCAAAGTCTTCATCCTATCCGGGAAGAAGAGGCGATCCGGACCGGCAACCATCTTGATCCAAGCGGCATCTTCTATCTTCATCCGATGACGACCGGCTCCATCCTGAAGACCTCCACCGCGGACCCATCTTCCTCCGGCGACGTCCAACTGAAGAATGACGGTTCCTTTAAGGGACGTCATCCAAGATGGCGTCCCTCGAATTCCGATTGGCTGATAGGATTCTATCAGCCAATCGGAATTAAGGTAGGAATATTCTGATTGGCTGATGGAATCAGCCAATCAGAATCAAGTTCAATCCGATTGGCTGATCCAATCAGCCAATCAGATTGAGCTCGCATTCTATTGGCTGATAGGAACAGCCAATAGAATGCGAGCTCAATCTGATTGGCTGATTGGATCAGCCAATCGGATTGAACTTGATTCTGATTGGCTGATTCCATCAGCCAATCAGAATATTCCTACCTTAATTCCGATTGGCTGATAGAATCCTATCAGCCAATCGGAATTCGAGGGAAGCCATCTTGGATGACGTCCCTTAAAGGAACTGTCATTCTTCAGTTGGACGTCGCCGGAGGAAGATGGGTCCGCGGTGGAGGTCTTCAGGATGGAGCCGGTCGTCATCGGATGAACATAGAAGATGCCGCTTGGATCAAGATGGTTGCCGGTCCGGATCGCCTCTTCTTCCCGGATAGGATGAAGACTTTGGAGCCTCTTCTGGACCTCTTCAGCCATCGGATGATGGATCGCCAACCCCCGCTTGGGTTGGATGAAGATTTTGGAGCCAGGACCGATCGGTGATACCTGGTGAGGTGAAGACAAGGTAGGAAGATCTTCAGGGGCTTAGTGTTAGGTTTATTTAAGGGGGGTTTGGGTTAGATTAGGGGTATGTGGGTGGTGGGTTGTAATGTTGGGGGGGGGTATTGTATGTTTTTTTTACAGGAAAAAGAGCTGAACTTTTTGGGGCATGCCCCGCAAAGGGCCCTGTTCAGGGCTGGTAAGGTAAAAGAGCTTTTAACTTTAGTAATTTAGAATAGGGTAGGGCATTTTTTATTTTGGGGGGCTTTGTTGTTTTATTAGGGGGCTTAGAGTAGGTGTAATTAGTTTAAAATTGTTGTAATATTTTTCTTATGTTTGTAAATATTTTTTTATTTTTTGTAACAGTTCTTTTTTATTTTTTGTACTTTAATTAGTTTATTTAAATGTATTTTTTTGTAGGTATTGTATTTAATTAATGTATTGATAGTGTAGTGTTAGGTTTAATTGTAGGTAATTGTAGGTATTTTATTTAATTAATTTAATGATAGTATAGTGTTAGGTTTAATTGTAACTTAGGTTAGGATTTATTTTACAGGTAATTTTGTAATTATTTTAACTAGGTAACTATTAAATAGTTCTTAACTATTTAATAGCTATTGTACCTGGTTAAAATAATTACAAAGTTGCCTGTAAAATAAATATTAATCCTAAAATAGCTACAATGTTATTATAATTTATATTGTAGCTATATTAGGGTTTATTTTACAGGTAAGTATTTAGCTTTAAATAGGAATACTTTATTTAATAAGAGTTAATTTATTTCGTTAGAATAAAATTATATTTAACTTAGGGGGGTGTTAGTGTTAGGGTTAGACTTAGCTTTAGGGGTTAATCCATTTATTAGAATAGCGGTGAGCTCCGGTCGGCAGATTAGGGGTTAATAATTGAAGTTAGGTGTCGGCGATGTTAGGGAGGGCAGATTAGGGGTTAATACTATTTATTATAGGGTTAGTGAGGCGGATTAGGGGTTAATAACTTTATTATAGTAGCGCTCAGGTCCGCTCGGCAGATTAGGGGTTAATAAGTGTAGGCAGGTGGGGGCGACGTTGTGGGGGGCAGATTAGGGGTTGATAAATATAATATAGGGGTCGGCGGTGTTAGGGGCAGCAGATTAGGGGTACATAGCTATAATGTAGGTGGCGGCGCTTTGCGGTCGGCAGATTAGGGGTTAAAAATAAAATGCAGGTGTCAGCGATAGCGGGGGCGGCAGATTAGAGGTTAATAAGTGTAAGGTTAGGGGTGTTTAGACTCGGGGTACATGTTAGGGTGTTAAGTGCAGACGTAGAAGTGTTTCCCCATAGCAAACAATGGGGCTGCGTTAGGAGCTGAACGCGGCTTTTTTGCAGGTGTTAGGTTTTTCAGCTCAAACAGCCCCATTGTTTCCTATGGGGGAATCGTGCACGAGCATGTTTTTGAGGCTGGCCGCTTGCGTAAGCAACTCTGGTATCGAGAGTTGAAGCTGCGTTAAATATGCTCTACGCTCCTTTTTTGGAGCCTAACGCAGCCATTCTTTGGACTCTCAATACCAGAGTTATTTTTATGGTGCGGCCAGAAAAAAGCCAGCGTTAGTTTTTCGGGTCGTTACCGACAAAACTCCAAATCTAGCCGTTAATGTTAGGAAACCTAAATTGTTGTTAAACAAAAACGTTGGTAGTTGTAAGGTATGGTATATGCCTTTAAAGGGCCACTAAACCCAAAATCTTTCTTTCATGATTCAGATAGAGAATAGACATTTAAACAACATTGCAATTTACTTCCATTATTTATTTTGCTTCATTTTTTAGATATCCTTAGTTGAAGAAAAAGCAATGCACATGGTGAGCCAATCACACGAGGCTTCTATGTGCAGCAACCAATCAGCAGCTACTGAGCATATCTAGATAGGCTTTTCAGCAAAGAATATCAAGAGAATAAAACAAATAAGATAATATAAGTAAATTAGAAAGATGTTTAAAATTGCATTCTCTTTCTAAATCATAAAAGAAAAAATGTGGGTGTCATGTCCCTTTAAGGTCACAAAAGTTGACAGCTGTGTTATTATAAAGTTTGCGCAAGTTGTATCAACAATATTTTATCCACGTATATCTATTGTTGCAAAGATTATCGTAATAACAGGCACCGACCCAAAAATATGAGCTGGCAATATTATGTTTATATATTAGCAAAGAATATAAATAATATATTAATTCAACATTTGGCAGCGATTATTTCAGTACTCTGTTTGTAGCGCAAAAAAATATCCACAGCATTAAGCCGTTTAAATCTCTCTATATCCCTTATACCTTGGATACTCACTTATCCAGAAATAAATAAATATAGGATCCTAAATACAGCTCCTGCTATGTGGGGAGCCAACAAGTTAGCTAGTAAAGAGAATTTGTCAGACTAAGCTACAAAAAGGTCTCTTCTATAGCAGAGACCTGATTAACATTTAACTGCCACTGTTAGTAAAAATCACAATTAAGGTGCAACTCGAATATTAAACTGAGTCAGCTTTCTAAAATAGAGGTTCCATAACCTCGTGGTAGTGCCCCTGACGTGCGTTTCACATAACGCTTCCTCAGAGGGGTCTTTTCTTTGTGCTGCAAATCTCCTTGCATCTCCTTGTACTTCATGGATTCTTGCATTAAAACCCTGAGGTTTGTAGTTAATCCTCTGTCAGCTCCCATTAGCCTACTCCCCTTAACATGTTTCACAGGATTGTCAAAAAGCTCTATATGCTAAATAAAGTTTTTAAAAATTGAATAGAATTTGAAATGTATTGCGGAATAAGGGACATTGCACTTAAAACATTGCTTTATTATGTATCTCATATCTACATTGCTGTGCTCATTTAGGAACAAATACAAATAAACTGTTCTCCTGAAGCATTGACTGCGTGGCTTCAGGTAAATTGGCACAAACAGAATCATCTCTGTGGCACCTTGAGCAGCAGAAGATGGTTGCATTGTACACAAGTTGCATATAGTTTTGAAAATTATGGCTCAAAATACTTGGGGGACAGGGAGTTAATTCTTCTAGCCCAGGGCTTTTCAAACCTATCCTCGGGCCTACCTAAATGGAAATATTTTCAGGATTACCTTGGGTGAGAGCAGGTTAATAACCATGGTTACTAATCAGCACATTATTTCCCCTGTGTTATAGTTCTGATGCCCTGACAATCTGGCTTATTAGGGAGGCCTGAGGCCTGGTTTGAAAACCCCTGCTCTAGCCTAACCCACTTTGGATGCATAATGTTAAAGAGTTCAGAATCCTGCAGGATAAACTTCATTCTCTTTGAGAGCAGAAGAGAGACTTGAGATAGTAGTACATCATTTATGTTTGCCAAGTAAACAAATATTTAATGAGGAACTGAATTTGTATTTTATTGTCCCTTTCAAGAGACAGTAAAGCAAAATTGAACTTTCATGAGTTAGATAGTACATGCAGTTTGTAAATTTGTCAAAACTAGGTAGGCTCATAAGAGCTTAGGAGCACAGAAGTTTACACTGTGCAACAATGTTTGTAGAATTGCTAACGTGTATGTATATATATATATATAAATAAATTAAATAAATAAATAAAGCACTCAAGTGTCAACGTTTCAGGTTTTGTTTAGGCTTTTTTCAAGAAAACTAAGTAATCAACAAAAATTAACAAATAAGTATTACCAAATAATTTAAGCTCCCACAGATAAAAAAAAATGTTTTCTTCTCACTATATGGTTGTAATTTAATGTGACTATATATACATATTCACAGTGTTTAGATATAAACCCTGATACTACAAGATTGAATGAATATAGCAATTATCATTAAATGTACATTGGCAGCCAGAAATATTATAAAATGTAATATTGGTGCCAATATACAGTACAATTAACCATGATAGCTACATTCATTTAATCTTATAGTATTCTTTCCAAAAGCCGAAATGTTGACACTTGGATTTTATAAGATGTAATAATAAAATTATTTTTTTTAAATATCTGATTTTTTTATAAGATGTACTAATAAAATTAAGTTTTTTAAAAAGACCTATGAGTGCCCTTCCATGATAGTTCTGACTATGGGGTGGATTTAACAAGTGTTGAATGGCCCTTGTTCCCCTTGTTAACGCACAAGCCTTCAGGAATGAAGCGCACTAACATCACTCTGTCAATTGTAAAACAACATGCATAAATTTGCAAAAACTGCTCTTTTTTATTTATATAAATATATACTGTATATATACTCAGTGACACCACTTCCGCTTCTTGCTACGGATCCACTTCCGGTTTCTACGAAACCGCTAACGCCGGTGTGCTTTTTGGCTCCTCCACCTATACACCAACGATTGGACTATTCCATCAAGATAAGTTATAATCGCATCCATTAACCATCAACTGTACATTTTTATAAACTTTCCACAATAATTTTTACGATAATTATTTTGTACAATCGTTTTTATTTTACGTAGTGCGCACTACAATTACTACCATAAAATTAAATTGTAGCAACTTGTTTATACCAAATCCCCCTAAATCAATTATTAACTTATTTGCACTTTTTCCAAAAACATACATAAAATTAAAGATTTTTTACTGGTACATATAATTAAGTTTGTATTTACACTACACTTTTTATCAATTTTAAAGCACATTTTTTATCAAACTCTAAAATATTTTTTCCTCTGGTTAAACACACGATCTGGTATCTGACTGATACATACTTTCTACGAGTTAGTTTCAGTCAGTAAGCCAGACCCAGATTAAATCTGCTTTAGTATCATTGTTTAATGTATGTATTTTTTTTTTGCTCTCTTGAATCGTGTTTTTAAACATACAAATAAACATTATTTTTTAACACCAGAACTCAGCACATTAGCGCTGCTTTCAAAAATAAGTGACTTCAGTCAGTGGAAACTGAGCCCAACACTACTAAACTGGATAAGATTTAAAACCCTCAAACAAGAATATTCTTTTGGTTTTATAAGCAAACACATTAACAGTTAATTAAACTGTGATCATTATTTATAGGGTTCTTTAGCACCATTTCTATAGGCTCCCATTTACTTCCTGTGTAGTTGCTGCTGGATCCTCTATGGTCAAATAAAAAGGCACAGAAGAGGTTAACATAAAGGCGGCAAAAACAGGCTACAAAAGAAACAGAATCGACTCATTCAGGTATCTTGAAAAAGGCTGACAGCCGAAACGCGTAGAAACCTGAAAGGATCGAAAAACACACGCTAAAGACCCTGAGCTTGTAAAAACAAAGGTTCTGGCGAGTAAAAGTCACAAAGAACGACAAGTCAGGAGACTGAAATAGGGCTGTTGTCAAGAAGTCCGTGAGCACCTCTACATCTATTCTACTGGAAAACGAGAGAGACCAATCCGGTCACCTTGCCTGACAAAAGGTCCGGGAACACCGTCCACTGAAAAACGTAAGCCACCAAACTCCGGTTGCCTTGCCAGCCACGTCAGGAGACAGTAATCAGGCTGTTGTCAAGAGGTCCGGGAGTATTCCACATTGGTAAAGGCCAGCAGACAGATCGGCAAAAGGCGGAACCATACAGAGATTTCAAGCATCAAAAACAACGGTACAGTGCACTGTTCAACAAAGGATAAAGAGGAGAAAAGAGCCTGAAAAAACCATATGTAAAAACAATTTAAGCAATTGCTAAGATTTGACATTCTAACCGTTAATTTACCTTAAATATCTGGCAACAGAGTTGATACTGTTACAAAAGACAAAGAAGGTATATATAAATTGCAACTTGCATAGATCATTTTATAAAACCCCAATTTTACTAAGTCATTTTAGACACCGGTGTCTGTGAGAATTTTACCAATTTTAACCAAATTGATGTGTTATATATAACAATTTTAATCATTGTCAAATAAAAGAAAATTCTTTAATCATAAAAGCTTATAGTGGCATATATCCACACAAAATCACACGTTTTACATAGATATAATCAAGACGAAACATTTAGACCTAGATTTGGAGTTTGGCGTTAGCCGTGAAAACCAGCGTTAGAGGCTCCTAACGCTGGTTTTAGGCTACCGCCGGTATTTAGAGTCACTCAAAATAGGGTCTAACGCTCCCTTTTCAGCCGCAACTTTTCCATACCGCAGATCCCCTTACGTCAATTGCGTATCCTATCTTTTCAATGGGATTTTTCTAACTCCGGTATTTAGAGTCGTTTCTGAAGTGAGCGTTAGACATCTAACGACAAAACTCCAGCCGCAGGAAAAAAAGTCAGTAGTTAAGAGCTTTCTGGGCTAACGCCGGTTTCTAAAGCTCTTAACTACTGTACTCTAAAGTACACTAACACCCATAAACTACCTATGTACCCCTAAACCGAGGTCCCCCCACATCGCCGACACTCGAATAAATTTTTTTAACCCCTAATCTGCCGACCGCCACCTACGTTATCCTTATGTACCCCTAATCTGCTCCCCCTAACACCGCCGACCCCTGTATTATATTTATTAACCCCTAATCTGCCCCCCTCAACGTCGCCTCCATCTGCCTACACTTATTAACCCCTAATCTGCCGACCGCAAAGCGCCGCCACCTACATTATAGCTATGTACCCCTAATCTGCTGCCCCTAACACCGCCGACCCCTATATTATATTTATTAACCCCTAATCTGCCCCCCTCAACGTCGCCTCCACCTGCCTACACTTATTAACCCCTAATCTGCCGAGCGGACCTGAGCGCTACTATAATAGTTATTAACCCCTAATCCGCCTCACTAACCCTATAATAAATAGTATTAACCCCTAATCTGCCCTCCCTAACATCGCCGACACCTAACTTCAATTATTAACCCCTAATCTGCCGACCGGAGCTCACCGCTATTCTAATAAATGGATTAACCCCTAAAGCTAAGTCTAACCCTAACACTAACACCCCCCTAACTTAAATATAATTTTATTCTAACAAAATAAATTAACTCTTATTAAATAAATTATTCCGATTTAAAGCTAAATACTTACCTGTAAAATAAATCCTAATATAGCTACAATATAAATTATAATTACATTGTAGCTATTTTAGGATTAATATTTATTTTACAGGCAACTTTGTAATTATTTTAACCAGGTACAATAGCTATTAAATAGTTAAGAACTATTTAATAGTTACCTAGTTAAAATAATTTCAAAATTACCTGTAAAATAAATCCTAACCTAAGTTACAATTAAACCTAACACTCTACTATCATTAAATTAATTAAATAAAATACCTACAATTAAACCTAACACTACACTATCAATAAATTAATTAAATACAATATGTACAAATAACTACAATGAAATAAACTAACTAAAGTACAAAAAATAAAAAAGAACTAAGTTACAAAAAATAAAAAAATATTTACAAACATAAGAAAAATATTACAACAATTTTAAACTAATTACACCTACTCTAAGCCCCCTAATAAAATAACAAAGCCCCCCAAAATAAAAAATGCCCTACCCTATTCTAAATTACTAAAGTTCAAAGCTCTTTTACCTTACCAGCCCTGAACAGGGCCCTTTGCGGGGCATGCCCCAAAAAGTTCAGCTCTTTTTCCTGTAAAAAAAAACATACAATACCCCCCCCCCCAACATTACAACCCACCACCCACATACCCCTAATCTAACCCAAACCCCCCTTAAATAAACCTAACACTAAGCCCCTGAAGATCATCCTACCTTGTCTTCACCTCACCAGGTATCACCGATCCGTCCTGGCTCCAAAATCTTCATCCAACCCAAGCGGGGGTTGGCGATCCATCATCCGATGGCTGAAGAGGTCCAGAAGAGGCTCCAAAGTCTTCATCCTATCCGGGAAGAAGAGGCGATCTGGACCGGCAACCATCTTGATCCAAGCGGCATCTTCTATCTTCATCCGATGACGACCGGCTCCATCCTGAAGACCTCCACCGCGGACCCATCTTCTTCCGGCGACGTCCAACTGAAGAATGACGGTTCCTTTAAGGGACGTCATCCAAGATGGCGTCCCTCGAATTCCGATTGGCTGATAGGATTCTATCAGCCAATCGGAATTAAGGTAGGAATATTCTGATTGGCTGATGGAATCAGCCAATCAGAATCAAGTTCAATCCGATTGGCTGATCCAATCAGCCAATCAGATTGAGCTTGCATTCTATTGGCTGATCGGAACAGCCAATAGAATGCAAGCTCAATCTGATTGGCTGATTGGATCAGCCAATCGGATTGAACTTGATTCTGATTGGCTGATTCCATCAGCCAATCAGAATATTCCTACCTTAATTCCGATTGGCTGATAGAATCCTATCAGCCAATCGGAATTCGAGGGACGCCATCTTGGATGACGTCCCTTAAAGGAACCGTCATTCTTCAGTTGGACGTCGCCGGAAGAAGATGGGTCCGTGGTGGAGGTCTTCAGGATGGAGCCGGTCGTCATCGGATGAAGATAGAAGATGCCGCTTGGATCAAGATGGTTGCCGGTCCGGATCGCCTCTTCTTCCCGGATAGGATGAAGACTTTGGAGCCTCTTCTGGACCTCTTCAACCACCGGATGATGGATCGCCAACCCCCGCTTGGGTTGGATGAAGATTTTGGAGCCAGGACGGATCGGTGATACCTGGTGAGGTGAAGACAAGGTAGGATGATCTTCAGGGGCTTAGTGTTAGGTTTATTTAAGGGGTGTTTGGGTTAGATTAGGGGTATGTGGATGGTGGGTTGTAATGTTGGGGGGGGGGGGGTATTGTATGTTTTTTTTTACAGGCAAAAGAGCTGAACTTCTTGGGGCATGCCCCGCAAAGGGCCCTGTTCAGGGCTGGTAAGGTAAAAGAGCTTTTAACTTTAGTAATTTAGAATAGGGTAGGGCATTTTTTATTTTGGGGGGCTTTGTTGTTTTATTAGGGGGCTTAGAGTAGGTGTAATTAGTTTAAAATTGTTGTAATATTTTTCTTATGTTTGTAGATATTTTTTTATTTTTTGTAACTTAGTTCTTTTTTATTTTTTGTACTTTAGTTAGTTTATTTAAATGTATTTTTTTGTAGGTATTGTATTTAATTAATGTATTGATAGTGTAGTGTTAGGTTTAATTGTAGGTAATTGTAGGTATTTTATTTAATTAATTTAATGATAGAATAGTGTTAGGTTTAATTGTAACTTAGGTTAGGATTTATTTTACAGGTAATTTTGTAATTATTTTAACTAGGTAACTATTAAATAGTTCTTAACTATTTAATAGCTATTGTACCTGGTTAAAATAATTACAAAGTTGCCTGTAAAATAAATATTAATCCTAAAATAGCTACAATGTAATTATAATTTATATTGTAGCTATATTAGGGTTTATTTTACAGGTAAGTATTTAGCTTTAAATAGGAATAATTTATTTAATAAGAGTTAATTAATTTCGTTAGATTAAAATTATATTTAATTTAGGGGGGTGTTAGTGTTAGGGTTAGACTTAGCTTTAGGGGTTAATCCATTTATTAGAATAGCGGTGAGCTCCGGTCGGCAGATTAGGGGTTAATAATTGAAGTTAGGTGTCGGCGATGTTAGGAAGGGCAGATTAGGGGTTAATACTATTTATTATAGGGTTAGTGAGGCGGATTAGGGGTTAATAACTTTATTATAGTAGCGCTCAGGTCCGCTCGGCAGATTAGGGGTTAATAAGTGTAGGTAGGTGGAGACGACGTTGTGGGGGGCAGATTAGGGGTTAATAAATATAATATAGGGGTCGGCGGTGTTAGGGGCAGCAGATTAGGGGTACATAGGGATAATGTAAGTAGCGGCGGTTTACGGAGCGGCAGATTAGGGGTTAATAATAATATGCATGGGTCAGCGATAGCGGGGGCGGCAGATTAGAGGTTAATAAGTGTAAGGTTAGGGGTGTTTAGACTCGGGGTACATGTTAGAGTGTTAAGTGCAGACGTAGGAAGGGTTACCGCATAGCAAACAATGGGGCTGCGTTAGGAGCTGAACGCGGCTTTTTTGCAGGTGTTTGGTTTTTTTTCAGCTCAAACAGCTCCATTGTTTCCTATGGGGGAATCGTGCACGAGCACGTTTTTGAGGCTGGCCGCTTGCGTAAGCAACTCTGGTATCGAGAGTTGAAGCTGCGTTAAAAATGCTCTACGCTCCTTTTTTGGAGCCTAACGCAGCCATTCTTTGGACTCTCAATACCAGAGTTATTTTTATGGTGCGGCCAGAAAAAAGCTGGTGTTAGTTTTTCGGGTCGTTACCGACAAAACTCCAAATCTAGCCGATAGAGATCAGAGGGGCAAACATAGAAAATAGGAAAATAGAAACGCCTAAAACTAGTTCATTATTTGCACATAAAGCTATTTCGCTAAGGTACTTTAAAATAGGAATTGGCCAATTTGTTTGGCGCCACCTTAATTTACACATCAAATTGCATAAACCTGAGGGATTAGTTTATTTAAAGGTGAGCAAAATTCCATATTGATTAGGACAAGTATTAAAACATTTTCTAAGCACCATTTCTATACCTTTCTACTCATTCCTTTATCCATACTTGTTAGTGGTTTCAAGTATACCCTTTAGAACATAGCAGCTCCAAGGAACCCCATACCTCAGTATCCAGAGCTTTAGACAGTGCTTATTAATAATTCTTCATCTTTCATTTTATATATATATAAATACCGTCCTCTTTACTGTGTTACCCTCCTTTGGGACAGCTGCCTGGGTGCAAAAATGATTCAAATATTCCTTGCAAATAAATGCACTCACAGGTCTTTTTCAGGTGAAAAATCAAAGCTTTCTTTAATGAAAGCTTTGATTTTTCACCTGAAAAAGACCTGTGAGTGCATTTATTTGCAAGGAATATATATATATATATGTCTTAGAGACTAACCGACAGATGCTTGTCATTCCTGTTTGTACTGTTTGTATAGTTTCTTAGGGAATATATAATCCATCTTTGTTATTGTTTTGATTAATACAATGGCATGATTGAAATCTGAGCCAGTCTAGTTTTGTTTTGTATGTACAGTTAAGATTTACAGTTTGCACATGTTGCTATGTTTGTCAGAGAAGATACATTTTGTTCTTCAGTAGATTTTGAAACATAGAATATGAAGTAGAAGTGTTATGAACAGTTTGTGAATTGTAAATTGAGCTCTTGCTGAATATGGCCAAGATTACAAGTGGAGCACTATTGATAGTGCAAAGTTCACTATCAATATTGTAAGGTCCCCAGAGCACAATCTGGTCTTACTAGTGAATGGTTAATCAGAATAACAAGAGTAAAGTTTAGCGCAGCCAACATCTCTTTAGTGCAACCTATACTTTTAATGGATAGTGCATTGCACCTATTGCAAGTTGTGAGTTATGTGCTGCACGAAAGCACAACACATAATGGTGCTCAAAAAGTTAGTGAGACTGGAGAACTAAAGTAAAGTGTTAGGGCTAAAAGAAAAGTACATGAAAACACATGTAACAATCTTATCTTAAAAGTATCACACACACACACACAAATATATAGATAGATAGATAGATAGATAGATAGATAGATAGATAGATGGATAGGGGCCGATTTATCAAGCTGCTCCATAACTTGTCCGCCTGCGCTGAGGCCACGGACAGAAATCAACCCAATCGAATACGATCGGGTTGATTTACACCCCCTGCTAGCAGCCGATTGGCCGCGAATCTGCAGGGGGCGGAACTGCATCAGCAGTTCACCAGAACTGCTGGTGCAATGATAAATGCTGACAGCGTATGCTGTGGGCATTTATCGATGTGCAGCGGACATGATATGCTACATCGTACCATCGTACCCATTAGTGTGAAAGAGCTAATAGGATTGTGTATGATGGAGTATATGTTTACCTACAAATTATGCAATGTTGTTAGTGGTATTGAAAATATACTATTAACTGTGTATTATGGGCCAATAATCCACTCCACAATTTGGAGTGGCAGAGAATTGCAGGTGAGAAATCCAGTTCAGGTTTTCCCTACAAGCTAAGGTTTTCTCACCTGCAGCTAATTAATGTCTGTCAGCTCTTGTTAAAGGGACAGTCTACCATAGAATTGTTATTGTTTTGAAAGATAGATAATCCCTTTATTACCCATTCCCCAGTTTTGCATAACTAACACAGTTATATTAATATACTTTTTACCTCTGTGATTACCTTGTATCTAGGAACCTTCTTCCAGCCCCCTGATCACATGACTGTGACTGTTTATTATCTATTGTCTTAAATTTAGCATTGTTTTGTGCTAGATCTTAAATAACCCCCTGTGCCTGAACACAGTGTTATCTATATGGCCCACGTGTACTTTTTGTCTCTTTGTGTTGAAAAGAGATTTAAAAAGCCTGTGATAAGAGGCAGCCCTCAAAGGCTTAAAAATTAGCATATGAGCCTACCTATGTTTAGTTTAAACTAAGAATACCAAGAGAAAAAAGCAAATTTGATGATAAAAGTAAATTGGAAAGTTGATTAAAATTAAAAGTCCTATCTGAATAATGAAAGTTTAATTTATACTAGACTGTCCCTTTAAATAGTGTGTGCTGGGGCTGCTAGTTAGAACCTGTCTCTAAAGGTTCTAGGCCTGTAAGTTTTGATATTGATTTTGTATTTTGCAGTTGTGTGTAAAAGCCATACAACTTTAGTTAGGACTGCTAATTCTGTTTAGCAAGCGTTATTGAGTGAGGTTTTTGTTGTTGTTTTGTTTATGTTAAAATTGTATTACTGCAAATTGTCTCTGTATAAAGAGGCCAATGCTTTTACACCTTATGCCCTCTAAGCCCTTCTTAGATTCTTGCACCTGGGCCCTGTGGTTTCTAGTTACGCCTCTGTGTGTGCTAAAACTGTTCCCAAGACAAAATCCCAAGGAGAGGGGTATTGTAGATCCCAAGGAGGGAATGTAAAGTAGAAGTGTTATGAACAGTTTGTGAATTGTAAATTGAGCTCTTGCTGAATATGGCCAAGATTACAAGTCGAGCACTATTGATAGTGCAAAGTTCACTATCAATATTGTAAGGTCCCCAGATCACAATCTGGTCTTACTAGTGAATGGTTAAACAGAATAACAAGAGTATGTTTAGCGCTGCCGACATCTCTTCAGTGCACCCTATACTTTCAATGGATAGTGCATTGCACATTGCAAGTTGTGAGTTATGTGCTGCACGCAAGCACAACACATAATGGTGCTCAAAATGTTAGTGAGACTGGAGACCTGGTGGCCTATTTATGAAAGGCGTGTCGGACATGATCTGAAATTGCGAATCATGTCCGACAGACCTTGATGAATGCGGAGAGCAATACGTTCTCCGCATTCTGCATTGCACCTGCAGCTCTTGTGAACTGCTGGTGCAAAGCAGCCAATCTGCTGCTAGCAGGGGGGTGTCAATCAACCCGATCGTATTCAATCAGGTTGAATTGCGGCAATGTCTGTCCGCCTCCTCAGAGCAGGCGGACAGGTTATGGAGCAGCGGTCCTTAGACCGCTGCTTCAAAACTGGTGTTTCTGGTGAGCCTGTTCTATTCAGCCAATAGGATTGAAATTCAATCCTATTGGCTTTTCTAATCAGCCAATAGGATTGAAGTTCAATCCTATTGGCTGACTGCATCAGCCAATAGGATTTTTTCTACCTTAATTCCTTAATTCTATCAGCCAATCGGAATTGAAGGGACGCCATCTTGGATGACGTCACTTAAAGGTACCTTCATTCAGTCGTTGGATCAAGAAGGACGAGGATGCTCCGCATCGGATGTCTTGAAGATGGACCCGCTCTGCGCCAGATGGATAAAGATAGAAGATGACGTCTGGATGAAGACTTCTGCCCGTCTTGTATGAAGGCTTCTGCCCGTCTAGACTAGAGGACCACTTTGCCCGGCTTCGTTGAGGACTTCGGCCCAGTTGGGTGAAGACTTCTCAAGGTAGGGTGATCTTCAAGGGATTAGTGTTAGGTTTTATTAAGGGGGGATTGGGTGGGTTTTTGAGTAGGGTTGGGTGTGTGGGTGGTGGGTTTTAATGTTGGGGGGTATTGTACTTTTTTTTACAGGTAAAAGAGCTGATTACTTTAGGGCAATGCCCTGCAAAAGGCACTTTTAAGGGCTATTTGTAATTTAGTATAGGGTAGGGCTTTTTATTATTTTGGGGGGCTTTTTTATTTTATCAGGGGGATTAGATTAGGTGTAATTAGTTTAAAAAACTTGTAATTATATTATTATTTTCTGTAATTTAGTGTTTGTTTGTTTTCATACTTTAGATAATTGTATTTAATTGTTGTTCATTTAGGAAATTAATTTAATTGTAGTGTAGTGTTAGGTGTAATTGTAACTTAGTTTAGGTTTTATTTTACAGGTAAATTTGTCTTTATTTTAACTAGGTAGCTATTAAATAGTTAATAACTATTTAATAACTATTGTACCTAGTTAAAATAAATACAAAGTTGCCTGTAAAATAAAAATAAACCCTAAGATAGCTACAATTTAACTATTAGTTATATTGTAGCTAGCTTAGGGTTTATTTTATACTTAAGTATTTAGTTTTAAATAGGAATTATTTAGTTAATTGTAGTTATTTTATTTAGATTTATTTAAATTATATTTAAGTTAGGGGGTTATGGTTAGACTTAGTTGTAGTGGTTAATAACTTTAATATAGTGGCGGCTACGTTGGGGGCGGCAGATTAGGGGTTAATAAATGTAGGTAGGTGGCAGCGACATTTGGGGGTGGCAGATTAGGGGTTAATAAATATAATGTAGGGTTTAGCGATGTTGGGGGCAGCAGATAAGTGGTTCATAAGTATGATGTAGGTGGCGGCGGCGTCCGTAGCGGCAGATTAGGGGTTAATAATATAATGTAGGTGTCGGTGATGTCAGGGGCGGCAGATTAGGGGTTAATAAGTGTAATATTAGGGGTGTTTAGACTCGGTGTTCATGTTAGGGTGTTAGGTGTAGACATAACTTTTATTTCCCCATAGGAATCAATGGGGCTGCGTTAGGAGCTTTACGCTGCTTTTTTGCAGGTGTTAGTTTTTTTTCAGCCTGCTCTCCCCCATTGATTTCTATGGGGAAATCATGCACAAGCACGTTTTACCAGCTCACCGCTACCGTAAGCAGCACTGGTATTGAGGTGAGATGTGGAGCAAAATTTTGCTCTCCGCTCACTTTTCTGCGGCTAACGCCGGGTTTGTAAAAACCCGTAATACCAGCACTGTCTGTAGGTGAGCGGTGAGCATAAAATGCTTGTTAGCACCGGACAGCCTTACCGACAAAACTAGCCGTATATTTCCTAATCATTGTTACTAATAACTCAGCATTATCTAAGATTATTTAGACAACCATGTTTTTAGGAATATAATGTATATGGATACTTTTATTTTGTTTCCTTTTGTTGATGTGTCACATGGAAATTCTTCGTTTGCAGAAGATTAATAAACAAATGTGTATTGAAATTTGAGAGCTGAATTCCCTTTATTTTAAAGAGGATATAGCTATCCTCTTTTTCTTCTTACGTATAGTCATGATAATTTAAATTAAAGGGTCCGCACCACTACCTTTCAAAAGGCTTATATACACGCACCTGGCTTTTTCAGCTTATTTGGGATAAGAATTTTTCTCTCACTGTTTATTTAAATTTTTATAATATATATATATATATGTGTGTGTGTGTGTTAAAATTGTATTCCTGCAAATTGTCTCTGAGGAAAGAGGCCGATGCTTTTACACCAAATTCAGTGTGTGTGGAGTACTTTTCTGCTAGACTGTGTGCTAAAACTGTTCCCGAGACAAAATCCCAAGGAAAGGGGTATTTTTCTCATATTTGGGCGAGTATCAGGCAGCACACTGATAAGTCAGATGAGAAGAAAAGAGACAATTTGCAAAAATTCAAGCCAAAGACCATACAAAGTTAAAGTTCTTGAGGCGCTTACGAGTTGCCCTTTGCTTATGGATTGAGACTGAGTGATCCCAAAACCATTGACCAGCTGGTGGAGCTTGTGGAAAGATACATGGCAGCAGGAGATCTGTTGCATTATCCCATACAAGAAAGTCCCAGGAGCCTGAAGCCCCAGAGCCATACTAAATCTGGTAAGACTGTTCCATGGAGTAGGGGATCTGGTGATGAGCAGAGGGGTTTATATAATTCAACATCATGGAGATACAAACAATTTGTGAGGTTGGATGAGCCTACAGGAGATTTAAAAGGGACTATATCTGCTATAAAATTCCTTAAATGTAAATAGTCTCGGCATATAGCTAAGTACCCTCTTGATAAATTTGAAGCTATGGAGTGTAATTAGGATAATAACTGGTATTTATATTCTCGGTCTGTATGTTGTAACAAAAGTGACTGCTTGAATGGCCAGTTGGGCTGGTTCAAATATTGGCACACAATATGATAATAGGAAGGGATTTTCCTCATTGTTTGGGCCTATTGCTGCAAAAAGTACTGCTGAGCCAGCAGAACAGGTAATTAATGAATTTTCATTAATGATTAATGAACTAGATAATGATTATGTGACTGTAAATAAACAGTTAACATCTATGAAAACAGTAGTTGGTGATAACCAAGAACTAAATGAGGAAGGGCCAACAAGTAGTGCATAACAAAATATAACATTAATTGATTTGGAATCCAACCCAGGTAACTTTAAATGTGCACAGTGGTGTGATCCAGTTTTGCAGTGGCCAGAGATAATATCTTGCCACAAAATAGTTCACAGGTTAATCCAGACAAGCTTCTTACTTATCTTTATTTTGAGGTAGAAAACTATTTACAGTGCCATGATTATTAGAAAGGAGCATAGGTTGCAAAGCAACTGTTGGTTCCGCAATCTTGTCGAGACCTTGTATTAAAACTCGTCCATAGCCATATTCTTGGTGGCCACCTAGGGGTGAAAAGACAAGGGAGAGAATTCTCAGAAGGTTTTATTGGCCTGGTGTTTTTGCAGCAATAACAAATTATTGTTCTTCATGCCCTGAATGTCAGCTTACTTTTCCATTCACTGCTTACCGTTGTCCTTTAGTGCCCTTACCAGTCATTGAAGTTCCATTTGAGCATATCATAATGAATTTTGTGGGTCCACTTATAAAGTCTAGGGCATCAGTTCATTTTGATAATACTAGAATTTGCAAACCATTACCCTGAAGCAATACCTATGAGAACAACCTGAGCAAAATCCATTGCTAAAGATCTAATGCTTATGTTATCCGGGTTGGGATACCGAAGGAGATACTTACTGATCAGGGTACGACATTTATGTCACTGTTTACAAAGGAATTATGTAAACTCCTTAACATTAAGCAGTTAAAAACCTCTGTGCACCACCCATAAACTGATGGTTTAGTTAAAAGGTTCAAAATAACATTAAAAGCTATGTTGTGAAAAGTGATTGACAAAGATGGGAAAGATTCAGATTTTTTGTTGCCATATCTGATGTTTGCAATTAGAGAAGTGCTCCAAACATCTACTGGGTTCTCACCCTTTGAATTATTGTATGGCAGACATCCCAGTGGTTTATTGGACATAGCTAAGGAGACATGGGAACAGGAGGCTACCCCACATCATAGTGTTATTGAACTTACATCTCAGATGCAGCAGCGTAGGGCAAACATTATCCCTATAGTTATATGGAAAAGGCACAACAAGATCAAAAGAAAAGTTATAACAAGAATGCGAGGGTGCGTGTATTTCAGCCAGGGGACATAGTATTCTTGGAAATTCTTGGCAACCTGGCCCTATGTTGTAATATAAAGGACAGATGAAGTTAATTATAAAGTAAGACAACCAGATAGACGGAAAGAGGAAAACATATATCATGTGAATTTATTGAAGCCTTAGGGGCATATTTATCAAGCTCCTTATGATACCACTTGTTTCACTTCCTTCAGGCTCACCGGAAACAGAAGTCTAAAGACCACTGCTCCATAACTTGTCCGCCTGCTCTGAGGCCGCGGACAGAAATCAGTCCGATTGAATATGATCAGGTTAATTGACACCCCCTGCTAGCGGCTGATTGCCCACGTATTTGCAGGGGGCGGCATTGCACCCGCAGTTCACAAGTGTCCAGGAAAACATGGCCGAGGTGGCAACCCTAGGGGCGAGATTACATAGATTTTATTTAGTTATTGTGGTGGGGGGTTGACGGTTGAAAGGTAAATATTGCGCATGCGTTATATGTTAGTTAGAACTTCCAAGGAGTTACGGTACTTATATATTCAGCACAAGGCTTGCTGCGCTATGTGTGGCAAGGTGAAAATGGAGTAAAATGTCTCCATTTTCATCGCGTAAGTCCTTGCGCTGAATATGTGATACCGATTTGCGATGCGGTTCTATTTTAGTTTATGGGAGTAAAATTAGCGGATGACGGGTGAAATATACATGCCGCATTTATATGCGGCGCAATTTATGTGATTGTGAAGGGAGATCTTCGGGGGTTAGCGTTAGGTTTTTTTAAGGGGGGTTTGGGTGGGTTAGAGTAGGGGTATGTGGGTGGTGGGTTTTAATGTTTGGGGGGGTTGTATTTTTTTTTACAGGTAAAAGAGCTCATTACATTGGGGCAATGCCCCGCAAAAAGCCCTTTTAAGGGCTGGTAAAAGAGCTGATTACTTTTGTAATTTAGAATAGGGTAGGGCATTTTATTATTTTTGGGGGCTTTTTTATTTTATTAGGGGGCTTAGATTAGGTGTAATTAGTCTAAAGTTCTTGTAATATTTTTTTATTTTCTGTAATTTAGTGTTTGTTTGTTTTTTGTATTATAGATTAGTTTATTTAATTGTATTTTAGTTTAGCTAATTCTTGGTAATTTAATTAATTTAATGATAGTGTAGTGTTAGGTGTATTTGTAACTTAGGTTAGGATTTATTTTACAGGTACTTTTGTACTTATTTTAACTAGGTAGCTATTAAATAGTTATTAACTATTTAATAGCTATTGTACCTAGTTAAAATAAATACAAAGTTGCTATCCCCAGGGTCATATTTACATATGCAAAACAGATTGAGAAGCAGTCTGCCAGGAACGAACAGCCCAATCCTTGCCCAATGTGCTTAGAGGGATATGGATGCACCTCACTGACGAGGCCAAAAGGAGGCCGAAACGATCGTCTGGGGTTGTCATGTTCCTTGTTCAGAGGAGAATTGCCTGGTATTTCGGGGCTGGACTGACCTTACTTGGCGGGATCAGACTGATATACTTCAGGAAAGTTTTCTTCTGTGAAAAGCACACTGGTCTAAAAGAGGCTGCTTCCGGGTGGTAAATCGCCATAGAACAAGTCACTGAGCTGTTGTTCGTTCCTGGTAGAGCGCTTCTCTCTTTGTATGCAAATTATTATGACCCTGGGGAAGTCTCCCTATGGGTGATGGGGGAAACCAGACGTGGACTCCTTGCCCAGTGTGCTTAGAGGAATGTGGCTGCACCTCACTGACGAGGCCCATAGGAGGCCGAAACGATCGTCTGGGGTTGTCATGTTCCTTGTTCAGAGGAGAATTGCCTGGTATTTCGGGGCTGGACTGACCTTACTTGGCGGGATCAGACTGATATACTTCAGGAAAGTTTTCTTCTGTGAAAAGCACACTGGTCTAAAAGAGGCTGCTTCCGGGTGGTAAATCGCCATAGAACAAGTCACTGAGCTGTTGTTCGTTCCTGGTAGAGCGCTTCTCTCTTTGTATGCAAATTATTATGACCCTGGGGAAGTCTCCCTATGGGTAATGGGGGAAACCAGACGTGGACTCCTTGCCCAGTGTGCTTAGAGGAATGTGGCTGCACCTCACTGACGAGGCCCATAGGAGGCCGAAACGATTATCTGGGGTTGTCATGTTCCTTGTTCAGAGGAGAATTGCCTGGTATTTCGGGGCTGGTCTGACCTTACTTGGCGGGATCAGACTGATATACTTCAGGAAAGTTTTCTTCTGTGAAAAGCACACTGGTCTAAAATGAGGCTGCTTCCGGGTGGTAAATCGCCATAGAACAAGCCACTGAGCTGTTGTTCGTTCCTGGTAGAGCGCCTCTCTCTTTGTATGCAAATTATTATGACCCTGGGGAAGTCTCCCTATGGGTGATAGGGGAAACCAGACGTGGACTCCTTGCCCAGTGTGCTTAGAGGAATGTGGCTGCACCTCACTGACGAGGCCCATAGGAGGCCGAAACGATCGTCTGGGGTTGTCATGTTCCTTGTTCAGATTAGAATTGCCTGGTATTTCGGGGCTGGACTGACCTTACTTGGTGGGATCAGACTGATATACTTCAGGAAAGTTTTCTTCTGTGAAAAGCACACTGGTCTAAAAGAGGCTGCTTCCGGGTGGTAAATCGCCATAGAACAAGCCACTGAGCTGTTGTTCATTCCTGGTAGAGCGCTCCTCTCTTTGTATGCAAATTATTATGACCCTGGGGAAGTCTCCCTATGGGTGATGGGGGAAACCAGACGTGGACTCCTTGCCCAGTGTGCTTAGAGGAATGTGGCTGCACCTCACTGACGAGGCCCATAGGAGGCCGAAACAATCGTCTGGGGTTGTCATGTTCCTTGTTCAGAGGAGAATTGCCTGGTATTTCGGGGCTGGACTGACCTTACTTGGCGGGATCAGACTGATATACTTCAGGAAAGTTTTCTTCTGTGAACAGCACACTGGTCTAAAAGAGGCTGCTTCCGGGTGGTAAATCGCCATAGAACAAGCCACTGAGCTGTTGTTCATTCCTGGTAGAGAGCTTCTCTCTTTGTATGCAAATTATTATGACCCTGGGGAAGTCTCCCTATGGGTGATGGGGGAAACCAGATGTGGACTCCTTGCCCAGTGTGCTTAGAGGAATGTGGCTGCACCTCACTGACGAGGCCCATAGGAGGCCGAAACAATCGTCTGGGGTTGTCATGTTCCTTGTTCAGAGGAGAATTGCCTGGTATTTCAGGGCTGGACTGACCTTACTTGGCGGGATCAGACTGATATACTTCAGGAAAGTTTTCTTCTGTGAAAAGCACACTGGTCTAAAAGAGGCTGTTTTTTTCCCATTTCTTTTCTCCATTGATCTCTATAGAAAAATATATGCACACGCACGTGAAATGGCAAGTTGGTTTATGCACCGTATGCTGGTTACAGCGCGTGCAAAATAAGTTATTTTTCAAAAATAATAACTACCTGTGCATCCCCAAATATGCAAAACCCTTAACGCGCACAATGTTTTTGCAACAGAATTGCTGCGCGACTTGCAATCTTGCCCTATACATTTTAGATTCACTAGATGCAATATGAATACACTGGCCTCTATTTATGAAAGGTCTTGCGGACCTGATCCGACAGTGCGGATCAGGTCCGCAAGACCTCGCTGAATGCGGAGAGCAATACGCTCTCCGTATTCAGCATTGCACCAGCAGCTCACAAGAGCTGCTGGTGCAACGCCGCCCCCTGCTGACTCGCGGCCAATCAGCCGCCAGCAGGGAGGTGTCAATCAACCCGATTGTACTCGATCGGGTTGAATTGCAGCGATCTCTGTCCGCCTGCTCAGAGCAGGCGGACAAGGTTATGGAGCAGCTGCTTCATAACTGCTGTTTCTGGTGAGTCTGAAGACTAGCCAGAAACACGGGCCATCAAGCTCCATTCAGAGCTTGATAGATAGGCCCCACTCTCTTTATCCAGAGTACTAAGTTATAAATTAAATTAGAAGGAGCATATAGTTTTATTTAGTTATAACTACAAGGGCATAACTGACTGTGAGTGGTTCTGTCCAAAATGCATGCTTCTATGCACTGGTTAAATTATGTAGAATCGTAATAGGAAAAATATAAAAAATAATTTTTATTCTTGAATATTTAAAAGACAGCAGATATTGCAGGTATATTGCTGCCCACACATCAACTTAAAATCACTTCTTCTGTGTAGAGGTTGTAATTAATTTTATATGCTGAAGATTCAGTGTACCTAGATATCAATTGGTTCTGCTGTATGTAGCTTATCTCTGCTACTTACAAGGTACTGTGATCTTGAGTGTACTGGTATTTAAATAACTTGGCCTACCTTTAGGCTTGTATTCCAGTACAATTGGATCTATCTAGGGTCAGAACCTCATTATATTACAGCTCTAATTATCCCAGAACAAATTGTTAAGTCATTGACTATAGTAAAAGTTTCTCTATGCGTCCGTATTTCCTGGGTATCTGCCTATTGGATATTTTGTGAAGCTAGTGTAGTTCTAATATCTCCAAGTTAAACATATTTTTCACTGGGTATAAGTTAGGGTATATTCCCTGCTGCTTAGCTTATGGTTACGTTATAGTGGCTGCGGCTATAAATATAACAATGACAACCTTTCCTTTCTAACAAATGATTCTCTGTTTTCGTGTTATATTGACACTGATAGTGGCTGTTAGCTTTCTATTGATTTATATCGTACTTGTTTGTATAAGAAGCTTAAGCTATATTCTGTATTCATCAACCAACAATATTACTTCATCGATTGATGATAGGCTTAAACACAGGACCGCTCTTTAAACAAAAATAATAAATAATAATACCCCCAATTATTACCACTTTAAGGTAGATATTGCTACTTTGGTCCTCTATAGGCTAAGATTAATATCCAACTTATATAGTTCCCAGATCTGCTATGCCGCAGTATTGAGTGCCTGGCCAGATACTCTGGCAAAACTGCTTAGAGAATTGTACTAACGTGCTCGTACAGGTATTCACTGTTCCTGTTATAAATTAAATTAGCTTTTCAACTTATACAACAGGAGAGCTATTAAAACAACAGAACCCATGATGCAGCGTTTCTCATATGCTCTATCAGACGGGGTACGCGGGGCTGCAAGAGACGCCTGTTTATAGGACTTTATGCACACACCTCCCTGATTTGATTGGCCATCAATACAAGTATCCATTGGTCTTTAGACATGTCACTCAATATTATGTTCCGTTTATTGTCTCTACAATGTAATTCATTACGAATGTCATGATGTTGCAAAATGTATTTTAAATCGTGCCATAAACCTCATGAGTTAGGTTATTCAGTAACGTTAAACTTATGTGATAATTGTGAGAGCCAATTCTCAGATCACGTATATTTTGATTTGTCCTAAGCTTATGAAGTGTCAGTTTATATGTAAAACAATTTGGTCATATTTTGGTTATACTTTAAAAACAGAAAACAACTAGTTAAACTAATTGTAACAGAGGATACAATCCAGTTTAGAGATAGAACCAGTTACCACAATAGTGTAATACTGAAAAACTCTGCTGAAACAGAGATTATATAAATGTTAAAAAATGTTCCATATCATTCATACATTTAAATTTTTATTGTTATCAACTGGGAACCTGCACACATTCAGTAGCAAGGCTAAAGATTAAAAACACTTAAACTTAGTGGATTGCACAATCGCAATGAGTACTAACATACGTAATAAACCATATTATTCAGCTATCCTCAGTTCATTGATTATTAGCAGTAAACTAAGCCCTTACAATCCGAGGGCTGATTTAATTTTACTTATATTTCTTATAAGGACCAGAGGATGTGATACTAAGTCTTAAATTAATAGTACATAACTAATATCCACACAAGCAAGCAAATTAAAAAAGGACGAACAGGAGAGACAGAGCTACTCCTGTAATTAAATATTACTGTAATGATTTATATGACGTGTAGCTAAGTGATATATTCCTTAACTTTCATTGGTGAACCTCAGTATCATATGTTCAATACGATCAACCAATGATATACGACTGTCATGACACACTATCCAGTGATACGCCCCTAATCCCGAATGTAAACACGGTTTATTTACATTCCACTGTTACACAATGACTGAACACAATGACTGATCACAGTCACTTTCTGATTGTCAATAGCAACCCATGTATCATACGGCATCGTAATGACTGACATACTATTATATGTACTGCATCGTTACAACACTTATATGTGACAAACTGTATTAGTCTCAATATCGCAGTACCAGCGAAATATCTTTTCTCCTTACATGGTGGACTTATATGTTAATTTGTGTGATAATCAGACTTACAGTGGGCGCTCTTTCTAATATCTGTGAGCGCAACTAATGAAGGCTCAACCTACAACGATCTGGCACGCCTCTTTGATGATTTAGCAATAACATATGAGAGAACGATTATCCAATCAAATGGACTGGTGCTTTGTGACATGTTTTGACACGCCCTTAAATGAGAATGTCAAACATGCTTTTGCTTATATACAGCATATAAACGCCTCGTTCTTACAGAGGAACAGTGCAGAATAATCCTTTATATCTTCACTACTTGATATTACTTATTGAGCATTAATAACAAGAAAGCACTTATGTTCATTTTTTAAACGTTACTCCCAGTATCTCCCATTTTATATATTATAGCAAGCGGAGCCTCACTGAGCAGCCAAATAGTTCACGGATTACAGTGACTATTTCATCAATCAGCTGACGAGTTTACAATGGCAGTAACGATCGGCTTACATTGCAATAGACACTGGGAAATATTATCATAAAACAACATATGATCAGTGTGATCATCCAATGAGGGTCTAACTAATGACGTGATTGTACACAAACACGCCCCTGCATGACAATGAAGCTCACGTCAGGAACCAACACCCTTTATCTTATCCTATCATTTCTTACCCTTTTGATTGACATATTTTGCAGCCAATTACAATATCCAAAATGGCTTACAGGCATATCCAATCTGTATCAAAGGAGGGTCTTATAGACTCGTAAATATTACATCTCAGCAGCGGCTCGCCACCCCTCTGAGGAAGCATTTTTTGTGAAACGTATGTCAGGGGTCCTCTGGGATAAGCTTTGTCTTTCCCTTTTTTAATTTGCTCACCCTTGGTGTTCGGACACTTGCAGCAGCATATTATAATTGTAGAAAATTAACTGTAATTTAGCCCTCGGATTGTAAGGGCTTAGCTGATATTTATAGTTATGCTGCCTAGATTTCTCTAACAATTTAATCTTAAATAATTCAGAAAGTAAGTCACACCTGGGTGCAGTGTTTTTAATTTTTTCAGCGTATGCTGATGTATGTGTGGTTAATATATTATTTACTTAAAAAACTTTAGTGTATGAATGTTGGTACTTAAAACAATCTTTTCTTTTTTATAAAAAAACAACAATTTCCTGATCATGAATGGGCTTAGTTGGTTAATTTCTTCACAGATTTGAGTTATCGATCTATATTTGTAAGTCTATTTACAATTACTTGTTAGTTGTATTCTGTTCTCTAACTCCAAATCTGTGGCAGGAAGTCTAAGTAGTTAGGAGATTATAATACTCAAATTTGGCCATCAGCCTATAACTACTGACCTCCTGCTTATATTATACTCAGCCTTACCCCCACTTACTTTTATCCTAAATTATATTTATTGATAGTGACACTTCAATGTGGGGACAATTTATTCACAAATATACATTATAGCTATTGTAATCGTTCATCCCATGTGGTCTTACACTATTTAATAGATGTGTCCACCTGCATTCCATTCTCAGTAAGGTTTGTTCTATGTCGCCACCTCTTATTCCATGAGTGGTTTGTTGCAAAACTGTGAATTTTAGTAAGGTGTCATTACTGTTGTGTTTATAATAAAAGTGTTTTGCCACACTGGTTATAGTTTTGTTCTTTTCTAGGTCTCTTTTAGCGTTGCAAATATTCCTACTGTGCTCCATGACATGTTTTCTTACTTGTCGTATTGTCAATCTGACGTAAAATAAATCACATGGACATTGTAAAGCATCAACTTTTTTTTGTGGAGCAGGAAAAATGTGCCGTTAGTAAATGTTTTTTTCCATATTTATCATGGATCTCTTTGATTTTCCACACCTTGGGACATGTGCTGCATGTTCCACATGGGAACATGCCTGGAGATTGTCTTGCTTTCCTTGGTCTATGAACATAGTGACTTTTGACCAAAGTGTCTTTCAAATTCTTTGGTCTTTTATAACCAATGGATACACTGGCATCTACTTACCAATCCGTCAACTGCAAATACGCTGGAATTCCGCAGCGTATTTGTTGCGAGCCTGATTCCCCTTAGTTATCAAACCCTACAAACCAGCAAAAGTAGAATATTGTGACGTAACATACGATCTGCCGGTCTCAGTCCGACACAGATCGATGCTTACGTCATTACAGATGTTCTGAACGCAAATTCGGCACTATCTGACTACTTTTGCTAGTTAACAAATAACTAGCAGGTACGCTCGCCACTATTCCGGACCAGTGTACCTGGTTTTCAATCTGCTGCCCTGGAGGCGGCGGATGCCATAGGAATCAATGGGAGTCAGAAAGCAGCAACGTTCATGTTCGCTGCTGCCCGATATCCCATTGATTCCTATGGGAGAATAAAGTTACGTTTACACCTAACACCCTAACATAAACCCAGAGTCTAAACACCCCTAATCTGCCACCCCCTACACGGCCGCCACCTACATTATACTTATTAACCCTTAATCTGCCACCCGACACTGCCGCCACCTACATTATACTTATTAACCCCTAGTCTGCTGCCGCTACACCTCCGCCACCTACATTATACTTATTAACCCCTAATCTGCCCCCCCTACACCACCGCCACTTACATAACACTTATTAACCCCTAATCTGCCGTCCCCACTATATTAAATGTATTAACCGCTAAACCTAAGTCTAACCCTAACACCCCTAACTTAAATCTAATTTAAATAATTATAAATAAAATTCCTATCATTAACTAAATTATTCTTATTTAAAACTAAATACTTACCTATAAAATAAACCCTAAGATAGCTACAATATAACTAATAGTTACATTGTAGTTATCTTAGGGTTTATTTTTATTTTACAGGCAAGTTTGTATTTATTTTAACTAGGTAGAATAGTTACTAAATAGTTATTAACTATTTAATAACTACCTAGCTAAAATAAATACAAAATTACCTCTAAAATAAAACCTAACCTAAGTTACAATTACACCTGACACTACACTATAATTAAATAAATTAACTACATTAAATACAATTAACTAAATTAAATTATCTAAAGTACAAAAACAAACAAACACTAAATTACAGGAAATAATAAACAAATGACAGAAATTTAAACTAATTACACCTTATCTAATAGCCCTATCGAAATAAAAAAAGCCCCCCCAAAATAAAAATAACCCCTAGCCTAAACTAAACTATCAATAGCCCTTAAAAGGGCCATTTGTGGGTCATTGCCCCAAAGTAATCAGCTATTTTACCTGAAACAAAAAATACAAGCAACCCCCCAACAGTAAAACCCACCACCCACACAACCAACCCCCCCAAAGAAAAAACTAACTAAAAAAAGTAAGCTCCCCATTGCCCTGAAAAGGGCATTTGGATTGGCATTGCCCTTAAAAGGGCAGTTAGCTCTTTTGCAGCCCAAACCCTAACCTAAAAATAAAACCCACCCAATACACCCTTAAAAAAACTAACACTAACCCCCTGAAAATCACCTTACCGGGAGACGTCTTCATCCAAGCCGGGCAGAAGTGGTCCTCCAGACGGGCAGAAGTCTTCATCCAAGCCGGGGCGAAGTGGTCCTCCAGACGGGCAGAAGTCTTCATCCAAGCCGGGGCGAAGTGGTCCTCCAGATGGGCAGAAGTCTTCATCCAGACGGCATCTTCTATCTTCATCCATCTGGCGCAGAGCGAGTCTATCTTCAAGACATCTGACGCGGAGCATCCCCCTTAGCCGACGACTACCCAACCAATGAAGGTTCCTTTAAGTGATGTCATCCAAGATGGCGGTAATTAGATTCCGATTGCCAATCAGAATTAAGGTAGAAAAAATCCTATTGGCTGATGCAATCAGCCAATAGGATTGAACTTCATCCTATTGGCTGATTGGAACAGCCAATAGAATGCAAGCTCAATCCTATTGGCTGTTCCAGCCTATCGGAATCTAAGGGACGCCATCTTGGATGACGTCACTTAAAGGAACCTTCATTCGTCGGGTAGTCGTCGGCCGAGGAGGATGCTCCACGTCGGATGTCTTGAAGATGGACCCGCTCCGCGCTGGATGGATGAAGATAGTAGATGTTGTCTGGATGAAGACTCTGCCTGCCCTTTTGGAAACTGAAATATTTATTAATTTATTTTTACACACTGGTTATATGATATTATCCAGTGTTGTTTAAACTTTTTTCCACAGCACCGCTTTTCAATTTGTATTTATTGTATATGTGCAGCACTATTGCATTGTTAGGTATAACTGGAATATTTATTCATTTATTTTTACACACTGGTTATATGATATGATCTAGTGTTGTTTGCTCTTATTTTCACAGGACCGTTTTGTAATTTTTATTTATGGTATATTGGCAGCATTATATGCATTGTTAGGTATAGCTTTATATGCTTCCAGTTTTTTAAACACATTTTGGTTTTTTAACACCTACACCAGCGCACCCTATTGTATGCTTCATTGCATACTCCTTTTAAACACTTAATTGTATTTAATGTAGTTAATGTATTTAATTATAGTGTAGTGTTAGGTGTAATTGTAACTTAGGTTAGGTTTTATTTTACAGGTACTTTGGTATTTATTTTAGCTAGGTAGTTATTAAATAGTTAATAACTATTTAGTAACTATTCTACCTAGTTAAAATAAATACAAACTTGCCTGTAAAATAAAAATAAACCCTAAGCTAGCTACAATGTAACTATTAGTTATATTGTAGCTATCTTAGGGTTTATTTTAAAGGAAAATATTTAGTTTTAAATAGGAATAATTTAGTTAATGATAGGAAATTTATTTATATTTATTTAAATTAGATTTAAGTTTGGGGGTGTTAGGGTTAGACTTAGGTTTAGGGGTTAATATATTTTATATAGTGGAGGCGACTTTGGGGACGGCAGATTATGGGTTAATAAGAGTTATGTAGGTGGCAGCCAATAGGATTTTCCTACCTTAATTCTGATTGGCTGATAGAATTCTATCAGCCAATCAGAATTCAAGGGATGCCGTCTTGGATGACGTCATTTAAAGGAACCTTCATTCCTCGTTAGTCGTCGGCTGAGATGGATGCTCCGCGTCGGATGTCTTGAAGATGGAACCGCTCCGCTCCGGATGAAAGATGATTGAAGATGCCACCTGGATGAAGTCTTCTGCCCGTCTGGAGGTCCTCTTCTGCCCGGATCGGATGAAGACTTCTGCCCCTCTGGAGGTCCACTTGTGCCCGGCTGGGTGAAGACGGCTCAAGGTAGGGTTATCTTCAAGGGGTTAGTGTTGGGTTTTATTAAGGGGGGATTGGGTGAGTTTTAGAGTAGGGTTGGTTGTGTGGGTGGTGGCTTTTAATGTTGGGGGGGGTGTTTTTTTTTTTTTTTTTACAGGTAAAATAGCTGATTACTTTGGGGCAATGCGCCGCAAAAGGCCCTTTTAAGGGCTATTTGTAATTTAGTTTAGGGTATGGAATTTTATTATTTTGGGGGCTTTTTTTATTTTATTAGGGGGATTAGATTATGTGTAATTAGTTTAAAAAACTTGTAATTATTTTTTTATTTTCTGTAATTTAGTGTTTGTTGTTTTTTGTACTTTAGTTAATTTAATTTAATTGTAATTAATTTTATTTAATTGTAGTTAATTTATTTAATTAGTTTAATGAAAGTGTAGTGTTAGGTGTAATTGTAACTTAGGTTAGGTTTTATTTTACAGGTACTTTTGTATTTATGTTAGCTAGGTAGTTTATTAAATAGTTAATAACTATTTAATAACTATAGTACCTAGTTAAAATAAATACAAAGTTGCCTTTGAAATAAAAATAAAACCTAAGATAGCTACAATGTAACTATTAGTTATATTGTAGCTATCTTAGGGTTTATTTTATAGGTAAGTATTTAGTTTTAATTAGGAATTATTTATTTAATGATAGTAATATTTATTTTGTATTATTTAAATTATATTTAAGTTAGTGGGTGTTAGGTTTAGGGTTAGACTTAGGTTTAGGGGTTAATATGTTTATTATAGTGGCGGCGGTGTAGGGGGGGCAGATTATGGGTTAATAAATATAATGTAGGTGGCGGCGTGGTCTGTGAGCGGCGCTTTAGGGGTTAAACAATTTATTTAGTTGCGGCGGGGTCCTGGATCGGCAGGATAAGGGTTAATAACTTTATGTAGGTGGCGGCGTTATAGGGGGCGGCAGATTAGGGGTTAATAGGTATAATGTAGGTGGCGGCGGGGTCCAGGAGTGGCGGTTTAGGGGTTAATAACTTTATTTAGTTGCGGGGGGCTCCGGGAGTGGCGGTTTAGGGGGTAAACAGTATAGTTTAGTGTGGGTGCTTAGTGACAGTATAGCAATAAAGCTGCGAATAAGCCGAAGAGCAGCGAGATCGATGACTGTTAGTTATCAACAGTCCGCTGCTCATCGCACCGTACTTGGTGCGCAGCTTTTTGACAGCTTTCTTGATAAATTCAGGTCCGCCGTGGCGATGTTAGGCGATCTTAGGCGAGCGTATTGGGGCCGTCGAATGCAAGAAAGTCGACGGCTTGTTACATAGAGGCCATGAAGTCTAAAACTTTAACCTCATCTCATGGTTGTGATTCGCTATTTCAAAGGTGATGAGGTTGCTGTGTTTTTTGTTATGCGTATTTCTCTTTGGCTGTTTGCAAGTTTTCTGTTCTGTATACGTTTGCATGGATTATTTTATAGAGGGTGTATTTTTTTCTTTTTTAATTTGTTTGTTCTGTAATGTTTTAAATGTGATTTTTTGTGATGATGGTATCCTTCACAGTAGAGCTTCTTCTATGCACTAAACCAGCTAACAAAATAGATGCAGCTCCATTGATTAGAATGGATCTGAACTCAAAACTTACGCTGTGACGAGGGGCAGGGACAACTCTTTTTGCAAGGCACAATTTACAGGGTTGCAATGTTGTGGAACATCTTTCCATGAGATATTTGTTTCAAAAACAGGTTTAATTGAGTCTAGACCAGTGGTTTTTAAAGTGTGAGGCAGCCTCCCCAGGGGGGAGCTAGAGCATATAAGGGGAGGCATAGGAGATATCCTATGGAAATCACAAGCAGCAACTGTCTTTGGCAAAACATATAACGGTTTTAAAGAACCGACAATGACACTTGCCATATTGTGGCACTGAGTTCAAAGTCGCTCAGAGACTGTATTGCATTTGTTGTCTTGATTCGTCACATACGTTTAACCTACGAGTAGCAAAATGCAAATTGAAACGTGAGTGAATCTTTTGGTTAAGCAGATTCAGTTCTTGAGAGCTGTGTGTTTCCTGAATCAGATGTAAATTCCCCAAAATCAAAATAAAGGGCCAGGTTATGAGTGGAGCGATATTGTTAGTGAGAGGAGCGTAAACAAGATCTAGAAATTGGGGTGTTCTTTATGCTTAAATTGATATTACAAGTGGTGCACTGTTTAAACTACCGCAATTTAATTTCCGTGAAATCGCACTAATTTACGCTTACCATATTTTTTATGAGCGGCATTGAGCGGTATTGTCTTCTTTTATTACAAAATGCAAGAAAATGCGATCGCTCAAACGCAAACGCATTTTGCATAAAATGTTTGCCTGGAGAAAACATTCCATTGCAAAGTAACCCACTACACTATTAACCCCTAAACCACTACACACACTATCACAAAGTAACCGACTACACTATTAACCCCTAAACCGCTACACACACTATCACAAAGTAACCCACTACACTATTAAACCCAAATCCACCACACCCCCATCGCAAAGTAACAAGCTAGCCTTACCTTAAAAAAAAATTACATTTAAAAAAAGAAGAAAAATAAACCTACCAATACTTAAAGGGACACTGAATGCAACATTTTTTTCAGATAGAGCATGCAATTTTAAGCAACTTTCTAATTTACTCCTATTATCAATTTTTCTTTGTTCTCTTGCTATGTTTATTTGAAAAAGAAGGCATCTAAGCTAAGGAGACAGCCAATTTTTGGTTCAGTACTCTGGACAGCACTTGTTTATTGGTGGGTAAATTTATCCACCAATCGGCAAGAACAACCCAGGTTGTAAACCAAAAATGGGCCGGCATCTAAACTTACTTTCTTGCTTTTCAAATAAAGATGCCAAGAAAATGAAGAAAATTTGATAATAGGAGTAAATTAGAAAGTTGCTTACAATTGCATGCTCTTTCTGAATCACGAAAGAAAACAATTAGGTTCAGTGTCCCTTAAAAAAAAAACTTACATTAGTTAAAAAAACTACCATTAAATTACTTAAAAATAAAAAAACTTACTATTACTTAAAAATAAAAAAAAATGACCTCCACCCCCAAAAAAAAGTCTACTCTAAAAAGTGCCCTGGAAAGTTAATTTGGCTGGGCATCCAGCTGTTTTGCTGCCCAGGAGAAAAAAAAACAAAAATAAACATTTTTAATCTTAAATAAAAAAAAACCCCAGAAGATGGTACTCACCAAAAGGTGAATCAGGGCGGTGGCGCTCCATCTTTATCCCGCCGGCATTCCATCTTCTTATCTCAATCCCGGTGGAGTTCTTCATCCATCTTCTTATTTTCATCCACAACATCCTCTTCATGCGCTCACCAGCCGTACACTGGTACTCACCAAAAGGTGAATCAGTGCGGTGGCGCTCCATCTTAATCCGGGCAACGATCCATCTTCTTATCTTTATCCTGGCGGCGGTCTTGATCCATCTTCTTATCTTCATTCACGACATCCTCTTCATGCGATCACCAGCTGTACACTGAATTTTGAATGTGAGGTACCCCTTTTATATCGGGATACTCTTGAATTTCTACTGGCTGATTTTCAATTAGAAATCCAAAGCAATCAATAGAATGAAAGCTTTTTATATTGGCTGATTTTAATTTGAAATTTAAAATCAGCTAACAGGAATGCAAGGATACCCGTATATAAAAGGGGTACCTTGCATTCAAAATTTAGTGTGTGGCTGGTGATTGCATAAAGAGGACATCGTGGATGAAGATAAGAAGATGGATCAAGACTGCCGCCAGTATGAAGATAAGAAGATGGATCGTTGCCAGGATTAAGATGGAGCGCCGTTGAGATGAAGATGGAGTGCTGCCGTCCGGATTAATCTTTGGTAAGTAACATCTTCAGGGTTTAGTGTTGTTTTAGGTATTTTTATTTTTTTAAGATTAGGATTTTTTTTCCTGGGCAGCAAAAGAGCCTAATGCCCTTTTCAGGGCACATCCTAGAGTAGTTTATTTTTAGATAGACTTTTATTTTTGGGGGGGTTAAGTCAATTGTAGAGGTTTTGTAGCTTTTTTTTCTTACCAAAAGATCTGACACTTTAGGGAAATGCCCTACAAAAGGCCCTTTAAAGGGCTATATCTGTAGTTTAGTGTTAATATAGTTTATAGTATGGGGACGTTATTACACCATAAATGCTTTTGAAAAGCTTGTAATAAGAGTTTTATCATGGGATTTGGCAATGGACAAGTCTGAAAACCCTGCAACAAGGCATGAACTGCACTTCACATATACATTCTTTTGGACTGGAATGGGGGCCAATGAGTTTTAATATCTTAATATTGATAAGATAAAGCTAAATCTAACTAGATTATGAAATCTCACCAGAACACTGTATCTCATGAACTTTTTGCAAAAGGGACCTTCCTAAAATGGACACATTTTCTTGTATAGAATCATCTATAAAAAAAACCCTCTTATTTCCTACTCGACAGCCATTTACTATACCCAGTGTCTCTAATATACTGGAAATATTTACCAATAATGAATGATCTCTAACGATTGATATTGGTACAAAGATCATTATGAATAGATCAGCATCTGTTATGCATATTCAAAATTTATATTAACAATAGCATCTTATAATAAAGTCCAATGACTTCATGTTTGTATAAAAGTAAAGTAGTGCCTTATTTTAAGATTTGCCTAATAATATTAATAATAATAATAATTCTACATCCATTCTTACTTCTAATAACAATATCTGTTTTTATTTTAGCTAACTACAGTGTCAGTGAGGATCTCTCACTCAAGGTTAGGGTGCTTTGTTGGATCATGACTTCCCCAAAGAGCCTAAACATCAAAGCCATTCATCTAAAGTATACCTGGACTCGACACTGCAATATTATTCTATTTATGAGCTCCGTGGCCAATGAGAGCTTCCCGGCTATTGGATTGGATACAAAGGAAGGACGAGGAGAACTCTACTGGAAGACAATTCGAGCATTTCATTATGTGCACAAACACTATTTTGAAAAGGCTGAATGGTTCTTGAAGGCCGATGATGATACTTATGTTGCAATTGATAATTTACGTTTTTTTCTCTCCAATTATACTCCCCATCAACCTGTGTACTTTGGCAGTCGATTTAAACCCCTAGTCAAACAAGGCTACATGAGTGGTGGGGCTGGCTATGTACTCAGTAAGGAAGCCCTGAACAGATTTGTGGAAGGATTTAACACTAAGGTCTGCAGCCACACATCCCCTGTGGAGGATTTGGAATTGGGAAAGTGTATGGAAAAGATGGGAGTTACACCAGGAGATTCTAGAGATCCTGAAGGAAGACAGACCTTTCATCCATTTACACCTGAGCACCACATAACAAGAAAAGATTTATATTACAAAAATGTCTACAGCTTCTACCCAATAAAAGAGGTATTTTTTTTTTTTAATTTACTTTTTAAACTAGGTGTAAGAGTAAAGAATGATTATATACAAAAAAATGTTTTTAAAGTAACATATACTCAAAATTATTTATACATAGGACTAGATTATGAGTGGAGTGCTATTTAACGCTCCTGTTCTTGCATTAACTGCGCTAGAAGTAAGATTTTGTGTACGTCGAATAGCGAGCATTTATAAGTTAAAGGTAAAATCTTTAAGATTAAGAAGATCGATTCAGAGTTCAGACTGTCTGTCTTGAACTGACTGTGACTGCCTCTGCGTTGCTGCCAAGTGCCAAGTTGCCGCCGGCCGCTGTGAGTGTGACCGTTGTGTCTTTCTTCTTTCCAACAAGTGACCCCACATGGCCTGCACTTACTCTACACAGCTCGGCTCGCTGACGCAGCCGCTCCCAGGCTCCCTCCACTATCATGTCACATGGACGGGTGTGTGAGAAGTTGAATGGAAGAAGACAGAGTCAGACTGTCAGTCAACTCACCTCAGTGACGTAAGCAGCCGCCTGCCCGGCCCATGTAATCATTCCTTTCTGGCCCGGCCCACCGCCTCCTTCATCCTCCGCTCCACCCAGTGACATCTGTGACAGACTGAGCCTGTGAGTGACAAACAGACACAGACTCAGTCACTGTCTAAGTGATTCTCTTACTTTGCTATTTGGCAGTAGTTGCGGTAACCGGTAAGGTAAAACTTGCGGATGGGGTTACTAGACAGTGCATAAGCAAATGCATCATATACAGCAGCAGCCAGCCTGAGGCTGAGCCCTCAGCCCAGCCCAGTTGAGCTGCCAGCCGGCGGCCCACCGGGATTTTTCCCGGTATCCCGGCTGGCCAATCTGGCCCTTACCTAAATATATATAAATCATTATATATAGGTATAGATATATACCGATATATTTAGGAATATCTATTTAAAAATACATAGAACATATAATGCTATGTGGAATGTAAAATATTTAAAGTACATTTTAACTTTAACACTTTATTAAATATGAATATTGCATAAATATGAATTTACATGCAGGGCTGGTGATAGGATTTTTGGCCACACAGATGTGGATACATTTTGCCCCCCCCCCCGCTTACATACCATCCTATTGCTAGTTAAAGGGATATGAAATCCGAGTTTTTTTAGAGCATGACATTTTAAGCAACTTTCTATGTAACTCCTATTATTCTTTCTTCATTCTCTTGGTATCTGTATTTAAAAAGCTGGAATGTAAGCTTAGGAGCTGGCCCATTTTTGGTTCAGCACCTGGGTAGCGCTTGCTTATTGGTGGCTAAATTCAAATCAGACAGTGGTTGCGCTGCATAGCAAATCAAACAGTGGTTGCGCTGCATAACAAATCAGACAGAGAAATTTTACATTGAAAAAAATGAATGTCCCAACAAAAGAAGGAAAGTTATGGATTTCTGTTGTGGGTGAAAATTCCGATTATCCTATTTTCATGACGGAATAATCTAGATTTTATTAAAGAGACAGAGATGAGTATTTTGCATTACCTTTCACTTTTCTACTCAGACAGCATTTAAAAGAAAACCATTTCAATATTAACAGAAAAAATATGTTAACAATGAATACATGGTAGAGACCAATGAGAACAGTCCTTTAGTGGTCAGAGATAGCAAGGAACAATCAGATGAGTCATAGAGGCCAAGTTATCAAGCCGTCAACCTCAAATACGCTGGAATTCCGCAGCGTATTTGTGGCGAGGCTGATTCGCCTAAGTTATCAAGCCCTTCACACCGGCAAAAGTAGAATTTAGTGACGTAAGCTTCGATTCACCGGACTCAGTCCGACACAGATCGATTCTTACGTCACTACAGATGTTCCGCACACAAGTTCGGCAAATTCTGACTACTTTTGCTAGTTATCAAAAAACTAGCAGGTTCGCTCGGCACTTTTTCGGCCCAGCGTACCTGGTTTTCAAACCGCCGCCCTGGAGGCGACTGATCCAATAGGAATCAATGGCTAACCATAGTGAAAGTTCTGTTCGCTGTTGCCAGATATTCCATTGATTCCTATGGGAGATGTCTACACCTAACACCCTAACATGTACCCCGAGTCTAAACACCCCTAATCTGTCCCCCCCTACACCGCCGCAACTAAACACATTTATTACCCCCTAAACCGCCACTCCCGGAGCCCACCGCCACTCTAATAAACTTATTAGCCCCTAAACCTCCGCTCCCGGACCCCGCCACCACTATAATAAATATGTTAACCCCTAAACCGCCGCTCCCAGAGCCCACTGCCACCCTAATAAACTGATTAACCCCTAAACCGCCGCTCCCAGACCCCACCGCCACCTATATTAAACATATTAACCCCTAATCTGCCCCCATACACGGTCGCCACCTATAATAAATTTATTAACCCCTATCCTGCCCCCCTACACCGCCGCAACTATAATAAAATTATTAACCCCTAAACCTAAGTCTAACCCTAACCCCCCCTAACTTAAATATTAATTAAATACATCTAAATATTATAACTCTTATTAACTAAATTAATCCTATTTAAAACTAAATACAGTACCTTTAAAATAAACCCTAATATAGCTACAATATAAATAATAATTATATTGTAGCTATCTTAGGATTTATTTTTATTTTACAGGCAAATTTCAATTTATTTGAAATAGGTACAATAGCTATTAAATAGTTATTAACTATTTAATAGCTACCTAGTTAAAATAAAGAGAAATTTACCTGTAAAATAAATCCTAACCTAAGTTACAATTACACCTAACACTACACTATCATTAAATACATTATTCCTATTTAAAACTAAATACTTACCTTTAAAATAAACCCTAAGATAGCTACAATGTAATTAATAATTACATTGTAGCTAGCTTAGGATTTATATTTATTTTACAGGTAACTTTGTATTTATTTTAGCTAGTTAGAATAGTTAATAAATAGTTATTAACTGTTTAATAACTACCTAGCTAAAAGAAATACAAATTTACCTGTAAAATAAACCCTAAACTAAGTTACAATTAAACCTAACACTACACTATCATTAAATTAATAAAATAAATTACCTACAAATAACTACAATTAAATACAATTAAATAAACTAACTAAAGTACAAAAAATAAAAAAACTAAGTTACAAAAATAAAAAAAATAAGTTACAAACATTTAAAAAATATTACAACAATTTTAAGCTACTCACACCTAATCTAAGCCCCCTAATAAAATAACAAAGCCCCCAAAATAAAAAAATGCCCTACCCTATTCTACATTAAAAAGTTAACAGCTCTATTACCTTACCAGCCCTTAAAAGGGCCTTTTTGCGGGGCATGCCCCAAAGAATTCAGCTCTATTGCCTGTAAAAAAAAATACTACCCCCCAACATTAAAACCCACCACCCACATACCCCTAATCTAACCCAAACCCCCCTTAAATAAACCTAACACTACCCCCCTGAAGATCATCCTACCTTTAGCCGTCTTCAGCCAGCCGACCACCGATGGAACAGAAGAGGAGATCCGCAGCGGCCGAAGTCTTCATCCAAGGGGCGCTGAAGAAGTCTTCCATCCGATTGAAGTCCTCATCCAAGGGGCGCTGAAGAAGTCTTCTATCTGACTGAAGTCATCATCCAAGGGGCGCTGAAGAAGTCTTCCATCCGATTGAAGTCATCATCCAGGCGGCGTCTTCAATCTTCATCCATCCAGAGCTGAGCCATCTTCAGATGAGCTGATGCAGAGCCATCTTCTTCCACCGACGACTGAACGACGAATGACGGTTCCTTTAAGTGACATCATCCAAGATGGCGTCCCTCGAATTCCGATTGGCTGATAGGATTCTATTAGCCAATCGGAATTAAGGTAGGAAAAATCTGATTGGCTGATTAAATCAGCCAATCAGATTGAAGTACAATTGGATTTGCTGATCCAATCAGCCAATCAGATTGAGCTTGCATTCTATTGGGGGTAGTGTTAGGTTTATTTAAGGGGGGTTTGGGTTATATTAGGGGTATGTGAGTGGTGGGTTTTAATGTTGGGGGGGTTGTATTTTTTTTTTACAGGCAAAAGAGCTGAATTCTTTGGGGCTTGCCCCGCAAAAGGCCTTTTTAAAGGCTGGTAAGGTAATAGAGCTGTTAACTTTTTAATGTAGAATAGGGTAGGGCATTTTTTTATTTTGGGGGGCTTTGTTATTTTATTAGGGGGCTTAGATTAGGTGTAAGTAGCTTAAAATTGTTGTAATATTTTTTAAATGTTTGTAATTTATTTTTTTTATTTTTTGTAACTTAGTTTTATTTTGTACTTTAGTTAGTTTATTTAATTGTATTTAATTGTAGTTATTTGTAGGTAATTTATTTTATTAATTTAATGATAGTGTAGTGTTAGGTTTAATTGTAACTTAGCTTAGGATTTATTTTACAGGTAAATTTGTATTTCTTTTAGCTAGGTAGTTATTAAATAGTTAATAACTATTTAATAACTATTCTAACTAGCTAAAATAAATACAAAGTTACCTGTAAAATAAATATAAATCCTAAGATAGCTACAATGTAATTATTAATTACATTGTAGCTATCTTAGGGTTTATTTTACAGGTAAGTATTTAGTTTTAAATAGGAATAATGTATTTAATGATAGTGTAGTGTTAGGTGTAATTGTAACTTAGGTTAGGATTTATTTTACAGGTAAATTTCTCTTTATTTTAACTAGGTAGCTATTAAATAGCTAATAACTATTTAATAGCTATAGTACCTATTTAAAATAGATTGAAATTTGCCTGTAAAATAAAAATAAATCCTAAAATAGCTACAATATAATTATTGGTAAGGTAAGTATTTAGTTTTAAATAGGATTAATTTAGTTAATAAGAGTTATAATATTTAGATGTATTTAATTAATATTTAAGTTAGGGGGGTGTTAGGGTTAGGGTTAGACTTAGGTTTAGGGGTTAATAATTTTATTATAGTTGCGGTGGTGTAGGGGGGGCAGGATAGGGGTTAATAAATTTATTATAGGTGGCGATGGTGTAGGGGGGGGCAGATTAGGGGTTAATGCATTTAATATAGGTGGTGGCGGGTCCGGGAGCGGCGGTTTAGGGGTTAAACAATTTATTTAGTTGCGGCGGGGTACGGGATCGGCAGGATAGGGGTTAATAAATTTATTATAGGTGGCGGTGGTATAGGGGGGGCAGGATAGGGGTTAATAGGTATTATGTAGGTGGCGGCGGGGTCTGGGAGAGTTGGTTTAGGGGTTAATCAGTTTATTAGAGTGGCGGCAGGCTCCAGGAGCGGCGGTTTAGGGGTTAATACATTTATAAGAGTTGTGGCGGGGTCTAGGAGTGGCAGTTTAGGGGTTAATAACTTTATTTAGTTGCGGGGGGCTCCGGGGGCACCGGTATAGGGGGTAGAACAGTGTAGTTTAGTGTGAGTGCTTAGTGACAGCTTGTCAATAAAGCTGTAAAAAAGCTGAAGAGCAGCGAGATCGGATGAGTGATAACTATCACAGTCCGCTGCTCATCGTCCCATACTTGGTGCGTGGCTTTTTGACAGCTTTTTTGATAACTTTGGCGAGATTTTTCAGGTCCGTGGTGGCGATGGTAGGCGAGCTTAGGCGGGCGTATTGGGCCGGTGAAGACAGGTAAGTAGATACGTTGTTAACTAGGCCTCAGTTTAGCCATAAAGAGACCAGACAGTAGCAAAACCTCCTCTTTTCTCACTCAAGCGAAGAAAACAGAAATAATTTCCTAAGAATAAAAACAGGAACAGTCCAGAAATAACAATCCAAAGAAACATTATAAACTTTGATGAATCAAAAAGTTCATTGAAGAAAATCAGCATACTCTTCCAGGATACAAAAGAAGAAAAACTTGCCAGACGAAACTGTAGAACTTGATTGAAGAAAACAGTTGGAAGAATCCAAAATTCTAGAAGAACTTTTAGAACCCTGTAGAAGAAGGATTTGGCACTGAAAGACAAATAAAGAGTCATTAGAATAACATAAAATACTTTCATTATATACCTAGGGAAGGGAACACTTTAAACAGTGGAGGGAAAATACTTGTCTCTGTCTCTTTAATAAAATCTAGATTATTCCGTCATGAAAATAGGATAATCAGAATTTTATTACAAGAACAGAGACTCCTATTTTGCAAGTTTAAAGCAAAATAAAAGAATAAAATAACAATTAAATTATAATACAAGCTGATGAGGAATAGAGTTAATAGGTTTAAAATAAAATTGTCTGAAAGTTTTGTCATCAGATCAATCTGCAGCATTTAAAATGTCCTGTAAAGAAACAGATTTAGAAAAAGCTTTAGAGGCTGAAGCTCCTCGAATAGAGTGTGAAGAAAAAGTATTATCTACACCAGCCTCTAAGATAACATTTTTGACCCATCTACTAATAGTGGGTGAAGAAACTGGTAAGTGAGGAGAAACAAAATAAATTAAAAGTTGTTTAGAAGAGGAAGATCTAAGATGAGCAGTTCTGGATTCATACTCTTTAAGAAAAAGAACTATACAGAGTTTTGGTTGTTCAAAAAAGTAGGGATAAAAAATAGAGGTAGAGAGAGTTTTAGTTCTACGAGATAAAGTAAAAATTACTCCTTGAGGTGAAAACATTTTTGAATTATAATCAATAGCACGAACATCTGAAACTCTTTTACAGGATAATAAACATAAAAGAGTTGCAAGTTTGACAGAAAGTTGTTTTAATGATAACTTATCATTCTCTGGCCATTTTTGGAAAAGAGAGATTACTAGATCTACATCCCAAAAGGAAGAATATTTAGAAGTAGGAGGTCTCTTAAGACGAATGGATTTTAATAATCTGCAAATAATAGGATTTTGACCAATGGGAAGATTATCAAAAAATTCATGACTAGCTGAAATAGCTGATCTAGCCATGTTGATGGATCTATAAGCTAGACCTTCAATAAAAAGCGAAGACAAATAATTGATTATTTCATTTAACGGTGCTGAAACGGGATCCAAGTGTTTGTTACTGCACCAGCTAGACCACTTAATCCAAGCGGAAATATAACAGTTTTTGGTTCCAGGGGCCCAAGAGTCTTGAAGGAGGGGTTTAGCCTGTTCCGAAAGTCCATTGCAAGACCAGGATCCCCTGAAATCATCCAAGCTACAAGTTGGAGATTGCCTTGAAGCACTAAAGTGTGAAATTCTCCGCCTGAATCTGTAAGAAGGTCTGGAATATTGGGAAGAAGAATTGGAGGAAGGAAGGACATTTCCAGAAGATATGGGTACCAAACTTGATTCGGCCAAAATGGAGTCATGATCAGCAGGGAAATCTGATGTCTCTTGACAAATAAAAGAGTCTGAAGGATCATTGAGAAAGGAGGAAATGCATATGCTCCTTGAAGAGGCCATTGTTGGAGAAAAGCATCTATTGCTAGAGCTTCCGGATCTGGTTTCCAACTGTAAAAAGGAAAAATTTGATGATTCAACTGAGAGGCAAACAGATCTATTACAAATGGACCTCTCAACTGATGAATTTGTTGAAAAAGAGAAGGGTTCAACATCCAATCGCTGAAATCCATAAGGTATCTCGAACCCCAGTCTGCCATTTGATTGTTGAGACCAGGAAGGTATTCTGCTTGAATAGATATGTTTTGGGAAAGACAATAATTAATAAAGTCTTTGGTTAAAACAGATAACATTTTTGAAGTTGTTCCACCTAAACTATTTATATATTGAACAGCTGTTATATTGTCCATACGAAGAAGAACCGTAATGGGGTGAGAATGTTTGATAAAGCTTTTGATGGCAAATGCTCCTGCCAAAAGTTCCCGACAATTTATATGAAGATTTTTCTCCAAAGCAGACCATTTTCCTCACGAAATTTTAGAACCACACCTTGCTCCCCAGCCAGAGTTGCTTGCATCTGATTCTATAATTATGTCGGGTGAACTTCCAAAAATGGCTTTGCTATTCCATGCTTCCATGTTGATAAGCCACCAATTAAATTCTTCTATAGCTTCTTCTGATAAGCAAATCAGTTGTTGATAAGAAAAACCTTTCCTGAGGTAAAAAATCTTTAATCTCTGCAAAGCTCTGTAATGTAGAGGGGCTGGAAAGATTGCTTGGATGGAAGAAGAAAGGAGGCCAATAATTCTGGCTAGAAGACAAAGAGGAAAATATTTATTGATTAGAGCATAAGAAATTTCTTTATCCTTTTTATCTTGTCTAAAGGAAGACTCAGAGAGGCAGAAATAGTATCTATGTTGAAACCTAAGAAGATTAGGTTTTGGGACAGAATTAAGGCTGATTTCTTGAAATGCCATAAAGTGTCTTTCCAAAGGAATCTGAGATAATTTCTGAAATTTAAATGAATGGGAATTGTAAGATAAGCATCTTTCAGATCCAATCTTACAAGCCAGTCGTTGTTGTAAAGACAATCTCTGAGAAGATGAATTCCTTCCATCTTGAAATGATTGTAAATTTGAAAATAATTTAGATCTTTTAAATTTATAACAAGACGATAACTGCCTTCTTTCTTTTGGACTAGAAACATATTGCTTATGAAATAATTTTTTGAATTGTGAGCAGGCTCTACTGCATTTTTTGATATCAGATCCGAAATTTCTTTGTCTAGGAGTAATTGGTCTTTTTGACAAAATTTTATTGGATTGGGTAAGAAATTTTGAAAAGGGGTTCTATGAATTCTAAATGAAGGCCTGAGACAGTCTGCAAAATCCATGGATCTGTAGATATTTTTTGCCATTCTGAAAGGAAAAAGTCTAATCTGCCTCCTATTTTTTGTTGGAAAAAAGGAATGGAAGAAGAGGTGATTGAACTTAACTTGGAAGGGTCTTCTGTTGATCCTGGATCTGAAGCCCCTGGAAAATCTTTGCCTTGAACGTGACGGAAATTTTTTTTGGTGGGAGGTTGAGGGTGTAGCAGAGTTGTGGAAATGAGACCTTGATATGGCTGAATAGTGGCTGGAAAAGCGGTCTCTGTCTTTTCCAGTCCTTGAAAAAAACTCTCTGAGTTTGGTTTTGGTAAAAAAAAAATTGTGTATTATTTTTAATCTTATTTAAAGAATTAAAGGTGTTAACGTAATGACTCAGTTGTTTAAGACCAGAGTCACCAAACAACAGGCCATCAGTCTCTGGCCCCATTTCTGTGGAGGCAAAGTCAGTGATCTTAGGGTCAATGCAGCGTAAGACTAGCCTTCTACGCTGAGAAGCTAAAGAAGTGTTAGTGTCTCCTAGAAAATAAACTTTTCTCTGTAACCATTCTCTTACAGTAATAGGATCCAATAAGTAATTTTCTGAAATTGCGTTTTCAGATAATTCAAATAACTTTGTAAGAGGTCCTAAAGTATCTAACAGTTTATCTTAACAGGATTTTAGGAATCTGTCAGGACCTGATCTAAGATTAGACTTTTTTATTCCAATACATTTTAATAGATTCTGATCTATTGCTGGAGTCAAGTGAGTGTTATGAGGTAGCTCAGGTCTGGGACACTCAGCTTTTAGAGTATTTTTTGTCTTTTTAGATAAAGGTCTCCTAATGTAAAAGTCTATACAGGGAGTGCAGAATTATTAGGCAAGTTGTATTTTTGAGGATTAATTTTATTATTGAACAACAACCATGTTCTCAATGAACCCAAAAAACTCATTAATATCAAAGCTGAATAGTTTTGGAAGTAGTTTTTAGTTTGTTTTTAGTTATAGCTATTTTAGGGGGATATCTGTGTGTGCAGGTGACTATTACTGTGCATAATTATTAGGCAACTTAACAAAAAACAATTATATACCCATTTCAATTATTTATTTTTACCAGTGAAACCAATATAACATCTCAACATTCACAAATATACATTTCTGACATTCAAAAACAAAACAAAAACAAATCAGTGACCAATATAGCCACCTTTCTTTGCAAGGACACTCAAAAGCCTGCCATCCATGGATTCTGTCAGTGTTTTGATCTGTTCACCATCAACATTGCGTGCAGCAGCAACCACAGCCTCCCAGACACTGTTCAGAGAGGTGTACTGTTTTCCCTCCTTGTAAATCTCACATTTGATGATGGACCACAGGTTCTCAATGGGGTTCAAATCAGGTGAACAAGGAGGCCATGTCATTAGATTTTCTTCTTTTATACCCTTTCTTGCCAGCCACACTGTGGAGTACTTGGACGCGTGTGATGGAGCATTGTCCTGCATGAAAATCATGTTTTTCTTGAAGGATGCAGACTTCTTCCTGTACCACTGCTTGAAGAAGGTGTCTTCCAGAAACTGGCAGTAGGACTGGGAGTTGAGCTTGACTCCATCCTCAACCCGAAAAGGCCCCACAAGCTCATCTTTGATGATACCAGCCCAAACCAGTACTCCACCTCCACCTTGCTGGCGTCTGAGTCGGACTGGAGCTCTCTGCCCTTTATCAATCCATCCACGGGCCCATCCATCTGGCCCATCAAGACTCACTCTCATTTCATCAGTCCATAAAACCTTAGAAAAATCAGTCTTGAGATATTTCTTGGCCCAGTCTTGACGTTTCAGCTTGTGTGTCTTGTTCAGTGGTGGTCGTCTTTCAGCCTTTCTTACCTTGGCCATGTCTCTGAGTATTGCACACCTTGTGCTTTTGGGCACTCCAGTGATGTTGCAGCTCTGAAATATGGCCAAACTGGTGGCAAGTGGCATCTTGGCAGCTGCACGCTTGACTTTTCTCAGTTCATGGGCAGTTATTTTGCGCCTTGGTTTTTCCACACGCTTCTTGCGACCCTGTTGACTATTTTGAATTAAACGCTTGATTGTTCGATGATCACGCTTCAGAAGCTTTGCAATTTTAAGAGTGCTGCATCCCTCTGCAAGATATCTCACTATTTTTTACTTTTCTGAGCCTGTCAAGTCCTTCTTTTGACCCATTTTGCCAAAGGAAAGGAAGTTGCCTAATAATTATGCTCACCTGATATAGGGTGTTGATGTCATTAGACCACACCCCTTCTCATTACAGAGATGCACATCACCTAATATGCTTAATTGGTAGTAGGCTTTCGAGCCTATACAGCTTGGAGTAAGACAACATGCATAAAGAGGATGATGTGGTCAAAATACTCATTTGCCTAATAATTCTGCACTCCCTGTAAACTTAGAGACTTTTTTTGAAGGTCTCCATTGTGAAGATCTAGGATGGTGTAGGTCATTTGGGTCTGTATAAGGAAGACCTAAATTATCAACAAGAAAAGGTTTTTTATTTTTTAAAACTTTCCTTCTTTTCTTGGGTTTGGGGGAATCATCAGAGGAAGATGAAAATACATTTAATAAAGTAGTATTAGATTTATATGATTCAAATGATTCATTATCAGAATCAATATTTTTAACATCCATTTTAAAATTTTCATCATTATTATTGTCAGAAGAATCAGATTCAACTCTAAATTTCCTTTTGCGAGAAATTTTACTTCTTTTAGGTATAATAATATCTGATTCAGCTTCAGAAACGGATGAACTTTCACTTCTGCATTTATGAGCATGTATGGAAATGTCAGAGCAAAGCTGACGTGACAGATCTTTATTAGATTTCCTCTCTGATGAAAGTTTTCCCTCAGAATTTATATGTTTAGACTTGCTTGAAGCCTTTTTGTAAACATGACCTTGGAGTTTTTTAAAATTACTGATAACAGATTGGAGCTGATCCATCTGTTGCTTTAAAGGTTCAAAAGAATTGTTAATAAGATTTTGAACAAACTTCTCTGAAAGTTGTTTAGGATCTTCAGACATTTTCAATAAAATATGAGGTAAAAACCTAAAAATCTAGCAATAAACTAAAATATATAGACTGAAAAAATTAATTAATTAATTAATTTAGATAATTTTTAAAAAAAAGTTAAATATATCAAAGAGTTTTTTCAAGAAAATGTGTAATATATATATATATATATATATATATATATATATATATATATATATATATATATATAAAAACTGGTGTTAATAATAAAAAAGGCTAAATGATTCAAATATGTAATAAACAAATCTTAACAAGCTGATAATAACTAATAAATACTGTGTTGCAATATTACTGTGATCTGCAGAGAAAACGATACTTGTCTGACAGGCACAGCAGACTAAGTATCGAGTGAGAGGGCGGGAAGAAAATCTACTGCGTAGGAGACGTAAAATGGAGGCGTGGTCAGAACGGGTCACAACATACAAGATGGAGGACGCATCAACACGGAGCGTAGACACTCCAGGAAACAAAGTAAAAACAGAAAACAAAAAACAAGAGGAATTGAGTGTTAGGAACCTGGCTAAAGGATGGGGAACCTAAAAGAGAGCAAACGAAAAAACGGACAAAGGGGGACAATATTAAGAAATAAATAATGAAAGAAATAAAGTAAAAAAACAGAAGTATAAGTATGGGAAAAAACATAAGATGAAATAAATAAAATAGTAATAGAAGATAAATAAACAATTAATACAGAGGAAAAACAATAAATGAATAAATATATATATACTGTATATATATATAAATATAAAAATAAATAATGAACAAACAAGCAACAGAACAAAATAATAAAACAAATAATAAAACAAATAATAAAACAAATAATTTTATACAAGACAAATTCTTTATACAATAAACAATTTGAACTCCTGAGCAGCAAAGAGAAAAGAGGAGGTTTTGCTACTTTCTGGTCTCTATATGGCTACTATGACTCATCTGATTGGTCCTTGCTATCTCTAACCACTAAAGGACTGTTCTCATTGGTCTCTACCATGTATTCATTGTTAACATATTTTTTCTGTTAATATTCAAATGGTTTTCTTTTAAATGCTGTCTGAGTAGTAAAGTGAAAGGTAATGAAAAATAGGAGTCTCTGTTCTTGTAATAAAATTCTTACACACTTACACATTTACACACACACACATTTACACACACACACAAACACACACACACACACACATCTTTATGCACACAAATGCACTTATTCCTAAACACATTTAGAGTAGGGCACCTGAGCACTAGGACCATGTTATTTTAGAAGGTTACGGTACAACTTACTTTCAGCAGCAGCAATCATGTTCCGATGCCATAATTTGACCCTGCTTATCAGAGTGGTCCCTGACTGACAATCTGTGTCTGGACTGAACTGATTCAGTGATCAGTGACAGGGAACGCAGCTTTAAAACTCCTGTGTCTAGCACACAGCAACTGCTCTTAGTGTTTTCAAACACTGAGAGCAGTTGCTGCGTGCTGGGCACAGGAGTTTTAAAGCATCCTGCATTTTAGTATTTTTGTTTTGCACTGTAACTCCTAATAGCATGCACAGATCTCCTGACCCTGACTAAACTCAGCAGGTTTAGTTCAGGCTCAGCAGACACTGCCCTGGCTGCAGCGGCCTCCCTCAAAAGGAGATGGACGACAGATCTGAGTCAAACCATAGCACACAGTCACTCACCGGCATCATCAGAGACACAGACACTGCCCACAGACTTCAGTCCTGAATTCTAGATTAAAGTGAAAGTAAATCCTAGCGTCTTACAAATGCTAGGATTGACTATTGAAACAAATAAAGGGCACTTTCATTCATGAAGTATAAGATACTTCATGTAGAAAGCTCCTTTATTTGTTTTAACCGATCGCTGTTTTAAGCTGCTACAGCAGCCCACTGCTAAAAAAATTTTTTGCTAAGAGTTGACGTTTTCACCTCTTAGGTGAAAACGTCAACTTTTTCTTGTCCGAAAACGTTCACTAATAAAGTGAGGTACTGCTAAAAGGATTCCCATTGGAGTGTGCTCTATTTTTCTACTTTTCTACATTGTTCTGCTGCACCCTGGGCTGTTGATTACGTATGCCTGGAGTGCATTTTGTCTTGGATTTATATATATATATATATATATATATATTGTTATATATATATATATTGTTATTTAACATAAAAATTAAATTTTACTGTTTGTGAAAAACATTGGAATGTAAAATATGAATAACTCCTGTTGGGTTAGTGGGCGATTGATAAGTGTTTTTTCTTCTGCGTTCCTCATTGAAGTCTACGGGGGAAAATAAGTTAAAGGGATAGAAAAGTCAAAATTAAACTTGCATGATTCAGATAGAGCATGTTATTTTAAATTCACTTCTATTTTCAAATGTACTTTGTTCTTTTTGGTATTCACTGTTGAAAAAGAATATGTAGATATCCTACACTAGTGGGAGTTAGCTGGTGATTGGTGCCTGCACACATTTGTTTCTAGTGATTGGCTGACTAGATATGTTCATCTAGCTCTCAGTAGTGCATTGTTGCCCCTTCAGCAAGGGAATGAAGCCGATGTGGTAATAGAAGTAAATTGGAAAGTTGTTTAAAACTGTATGCTCTATCTGAATCCTGAAGGAAAAAAAAATTGCTTTCATGTCGGTTTATTGCGGTCACGATAGTCAAAGTCCTTTGGTTAGCGCGTATCGGGTTTCGCTCATACACAAACTTTCTACTTTCAACCACCCGATGCACACAAAAAAGGATTCTTATGCTCTAGCACACCACTTGAAATCTAGAACAGTATTTCTCCATACAACAGTCCTATGTAAAAACTCTTCTTTGAATACCTCAAATAACAATGCAATGTGCTTCTTAACCCCTAGGTTAAAAAGTTAAAATTCACCTGTTATCCAAGACCTTAGATGATTACTACGAAATAGTGTTTTTATGGGAATCTTGAACCCTACCATAAAGTTACAGTTTCAATTGAACAACTAAGGTCATGCCTTTAAACTTAATCTAAACATATAGACATTTTTTGGAGGCCTCGGTTTTAACTAATTTAATACAGACAAAGCCTTACACTCTTCTTACTAGGTCTGGTGTATTCACTCTCACAAACTTTGTTATTTTGTTGTTTGTTTGTTTATTCATGTTATATTATTATTCATTGTTATTTAACGTAAATCTATGGTACTATTGTAGAGACTTTTTCAAGACCTACTCATTATGGGTAGTCCGGATTGAATACTTTAAAAATCATTGCCACTAATCCATAAGGACAATATAAGAACATGGACATTCTAGATTTTTTGGCGAATACTATGGAGCCTCTATTGTCTAAATTGTAAAAGCTTTTGTTACTGACATGTTTATTCCAAATAAAAATTATTTAACAAAAAAAAAAGTTAAAATTCACATAGATAAGTGATTTGTGATGTGTGTCTACCAATGAAATTTGTTCAATAGATAATCTGTATCATAAATAAACTTTTTTTTTTCCTCTTTGGAACAATAAAGTACCTATATTTTTAACATCACGTTTAAAATAATATTATAATAAAAGCACTACATAAAAAAAGTAGAGCTTTGCTCACATCTGGAAGCTATGCACAGGAGAGCAGTAGAAAGCTCCATAGGCAGCAGTCATTGGTGCTCTTTTAAGGAATAATGCTGGACTATTTTACCAAGTGGTCTCTTTAGTATTAAAAATTACATTCCTTTAAAAACAACCTTTAGAATATAGATTATAAACTCATGGACAGCAAAGCATTAGTTTAGAATCTAAATATCACAGGAGCATGCAATTGTGCTGCTGAGTTAAAGCACTATTGTTATACAATATCTATAGTATGTGTATGTATGTGTGTATATATATATATATATATATATATATACATATGAAATCTAATATATGACTACTAAAAGATGTTAAAATAACTAAACAAATATATATATATTCCTTTAACCCCTTAATGACAACTGACGTACCAGGTACGTCATGCATTAACAAGTAGTTAATGACAATGGACGTACCTGGTACGTCAGTTGTCTAGGAGAGTGCTGAAAGCGATCGCAATCGCTTCCAGCAGCTCTCAGGGTATTGCAGTGATGCCTCCATATGGAGGCATCCTGCAATACCTTTTTAGAAGACTCCGATGCAGAGAGGGCCACTCTGTGGCCCTCTCTGCACCGGTAGTTCGTTGGTGGGTGGGAGCGCAACAGGGAGGTGGGTGGGCGGCCCATCGCTACCCGGCATCCGGTTCCTAGAAGTGCAATGTGCACGCCGGGTGCCGGGAGCGCGCGGGGGCGCGCGTGCGCGCGCATTAGCTGGCCACTGACACCAATGAGGGAAGAGGGGGGGGGGGAAATATATATTTTTTAAAATCATATAAAAGGATCTGGGAGGGGGAGGGGGGGGAGGGGTATTGTGGGGGGCTGCTACACTACAGAAAACCCCCCAAAAAAGAAAAAAAGAAAAAAATACTTATATGTTTTTGTGCAAATTGGGTACTGGCAGACAGCTGCCAGTACCCAAGATGGCCGCAATTAGATAGGGGAGAGGGTTAGAGAGCTGGGGGGGGGGATCATGGAGGTTGGGGCTAAGGCAGGAGTCAATCACAGCTAAAATATTTTATTTTTTTTATAAAAAAAAAAAAAAACTCCTTTTATTTAGTACTGGCAGACTTTCTGCCAGTACTTAAGATGGCGGGGACATTTGTGGGGTGGGGGAGGGAAGAGAGCTGTTTGGGAGAGATCAGGGGGTGGGATGTGTCAGGTGGGAGGCTGATCTCTACCCTAAAGCTAAAATTAACCCTGCAAGCTCCCTACAACCTACCTAATTAACCCCTTCACTGCTGGGCATAATTTACGTGTGGTGCGCAGCAGCATTTAGCGGCCTTCTAATTACAAAAAAGCAATGCCAAAGCCATATAAGTCTGCTATTTCTGAACAAAGGGGATCCCAAAGAAGCTTTTACAACAATTTGTGCCATAATAGCACAAGCTGTTTGTAAATAATTTCAGTGAGAAACCTAAAATTGTGAAAAATGTAAAGTTTTTTTTTTATTTGCTCGCATTTGGCGGTGAAATGGTGGAATAAAATATACCAAAATGTGCCTAGATCAATACTTTGGGTTGTCTTCTAACAAAAAATATATACATGTCAAGGGATATTCAGGTATTCCTGACAGCTATCAGGGTTCCAATGTAACTAGCGCTAATTTTGAAAAAAAGTGGTTTGGAAATAGCGAAGTGCTACTTGTATTTATGGCCCTATAACTTGCAAAAAAAGCTAAGAACATGTAAACATTGGGTATTTTTAAACTCAGGACAAAATTTAGAAACTATTTAGCATGGGTGTTTTTTGGTGATTGTAGATGTGTAACAGATTTTGGGGGTCAAAGTTAGAAAAAGTGTGTTTTTTTCCATTTTTTCCTCATATTTTATTATTTTTTTTAGTAAATTATAATATATGATGAAAATAATGGTATCTTTAGAAAGTTCATTTAATGGCGAGAAAAACGGTATATAATATGTGTGGGTAAAGTAAATGAGTAAGAGGAAAATTACAGCTAAACACAAACACTGCAGAAATGTAAAAATAGCCATTGTCATTAAGGGTAAGAAAATTGAAAAATGGTCCGGTCATTAAGGGGTTAAAAAAGGCTAGGTAAGAATGCACATATATGCTTCTGCCAATCAAATAAGACAAAGGGGCAGATTTATCAAGCTCATCGCTGAATGCCAACAGTTTACGCTGTCGGCATTTAACATTGCACAAGCAGTTCACCAGAACTGCTTGTGCAATGCGGCCCCCTGCATATTCGCGGCCAATCGGCCACTAGCAGGGGGTATCATTCAACCCGATCATACACGATCGGGGGGATGGATGTCCGCATCCTCAGAGGCATTGGACGAGTTAAGGAGCAGCGTTCTTAAGACCGCTGCTTCTTAACTCCTGTTTCCGGAAACAGGGGTATTTGGCCCAATTTTGGCCATGATAAATATGCCCCAAAATATGAACCAATGAACTAAAAGTAAAAATAAGTACCAAAATTGATGTATTGCCAGATTGTTATAACATTTTAGAATCCACAAATTTTATGACTATCTGAAAATCACAATTAATGTCTATGGGAATATATGTAAACAATTCAGTTCATAAGTTTTTCCAACGGATTGGAATTCACTCCATAGTTGGTCAAATACATTTTGTTATGAATGCAAATTCATTAACGAAACACGGATATTCATTTTGTTTTTCATGAAATCAATATCTGAACAAAAGAACCATGAGATTTTAAGAAAACAAATAAACACTGACAAAATTTGAATAGCACGACAGACATTTTTTTGCCATTGCTCATCTATATTTGCTAATGTTAGAACTTTCAATTTCAGAAACAGGAGCAGCTATTATTTAGCTAGCAGCTGTTCCTAAACTAAAGTAGTGTGAGAATGATCATATTTCTATCAGAAGTGTATCCTAATTAAAGGGATAGTAAAATCAAAATTTAATTTGCGTGATTAAGATAAAGCATGTGATTTTTTATCAACTTTCCATTAGAATTCTATTATCATTTTTTCTATGTCCTCTTGGTTCCCTTTGATAAAGAGTAAACCTAGCCAGGTTTATAGGAGGTATAGAGGAGTGTGTTTGCGTCTTTAGAACTCAATAGCAGCACTTTTTACAAAGAGTGTAAAATATTACTACACACTTCAATAAAGGGTACTAAGAGAACATGGCAAATTGGATAATAGCTTTAAAATGGAAAGTGCTTCAAAATCTCATGAACAATTGGAAAGTTGTTTGTATGTGCATTATCTAAACCATACATGTGTAATTTTGAATTTATTGTCTCAGAATATCCTGACATTCTAGAATTCCCTTACTATCTTGGTCCCAACCACCTCCTGAACCTGCTATTTGCCAACTTAAAATCATGACCCCTACTTCTTGCATTGTATAGAAAGGTAATCAAGTAGTTCCTTGAACGCTTTAGCTGTAAGATTAAATATAAATTTAATAGCTGTCTTTTCAATAGTTGTAATTTTGTTGTGCTTCTGGAGAGTAACCACCAGGATAAGAGATTATTTAAAATGTGGACTGACTAGTATTGAAGTAACATAATCATCTATCTATCTATTTATTTATTTTTTTATTTATCTATCTATCTATCATTTTACAGGGTCCCCAATGCTGCTCAGATCTGGTTATTTCTTTCCATTATGTTGATCCTGTGCTCATGTATACACTTGAATACTTTGTGTACCATCTAAGGCCATACGGATATTTATATCGCTATCAGCCTCCGTTGCAAGAGAATGCAGGCAGATTACAAAGAAGAAACATTACAGAACAAGGAGTAACTGAAAATTCTAAATTTGAATTCACTAAAGTACCTAACTGATTACTAGATTGCTTATACTGTTATTTATACTATTGTTTCATAATTATTTCAGATTCAATTTTAAAGGAAAATAAAAGCTGCTTTTTTCAATGTTTAAGGAACTGGAGGGGTCCCATCTAATCTCTCTAAATGTGAACTGATCAAAATAAGTGCATAGGGTTCGGGCAAGCGCTCAAAAGACTGAGCCAAAACTGATAAATTAAATAAAGATGGAGTGAGAATATCAAGTATGTATAAAGACACATTTATTCAGCTCATATGAGACTAAATATGGTGTGAATAGACAATTAATATGAACAGGGCCGGCGCTTGCATATAGGCAAGTTAGGCATCGGCCTTAGGGCGCCACAGTATGGGGGCGCAAACTGCCGGTGACAAGCAGCAGCAACTTTTTTTTTTTTTTTTTTTTACAAGCAGCAACTTTTTTTTTTTTTTTTTTACATTTGCGGTCCACTCCACCCCCAGTCCAGACAACATTGAATTTTCTTTGGGCAAATTGGGGTGCCGTGCTAATACTGCCGTGCTAGTAATACTGTCATACGTAGCTTACATTTTTTAAAATATTGTCTGTCTCAAATTCAAATGTTTCCCGCGCGCACAGGCTGCATCTGTTCAGTGCGCGTGGGCTTCTGTAGGTAAAGGAGGAGGGGGTGGAGCAGCTATGCAGGAGCTGCACTGTCCTGGCTGGGGAACGGATAAAGTAGCTCAGTTCTGAATTGGCAGCAGCAGACAGTCAAGTCAACTCACAGGTAAAGCAAAGCCTGTTACCAGTTTCTATAGAAAAGCTTGTCCTTTAAAAGCAATTGTTTATTTAAGCAAACAGCTCAGAAACTGCACCACGGAAAATAGATCAGACAGTTAAGTACAAGTTTACTTTTACTCCACTATCTGAGCTATTTTCCATGCTGCATGTTCTGAACTGTTTGCTTAAATAAACACTTGCTTTTAATGATTTGTGGGAGTATCTGCTTAATGCAGTCCAAGCTCCGTGCAGAATCAGAGAGATACCGTGCTGTGACCTCCCTCTGCAGGGAGCTGTTCCTGCAGAGGGAGGTCACAATTTAACTAGGAAATCAGACACAAGCCCCTCACAGTAAGCAGAGGGGGGATGGGTAGGGAGAGAGTTTTGCTCGGCTGTCTGTTCACTGAACTGAAGTGTTTGCTAGTTCAGCTCAACTTGGGGATAGAATATGTGATTTTAATAAGAGTGACAATCATGACACTTATGCTGCTGTAAACATGTGTGTGTATGTTTGTGTAAATGTGTGTGTATGTATGTGTAAATATGAGTATGTATGTGTAAATATGCGTGTGTGTATGTGTAAATATGTGTGTGTGCATGTGTAAATATGTGTGTGTGTGTAAGTATGTGTAAATGTGTGTGTATGTATGTGTAAATATGTGTGTGTGTGCATGTGTAAATATGTGTGTATGTGTGTGTATGTATATGTAAATATGTGTGTGTATGTAAATGTGTGTGTATGTATGTATATGTAAATGTGTGTGTGTATGTGTGTGTGTAAATGTGTGTGTGTGTATATGTGTGTGTGTATGTGTAAATATGTGTATGTGTATGTGTAAATATGTGTGTGTGTGTGTGTGTGTGTAAATGTGTGTGTGTGTGTAAATGTGTGTGTGTGTGTGTAAATGTGTGTGTGTGTGTGTGTGTAAATGTGTGTGTGTGTAAATATGTGTGTATGTATGTGTGCATGTGTATATATGGGTAAATATGTGTGTATGTATGGGTAAATATGTGTGTATGTATCTGTAAATATGTGTGTGTGTGTATGTATCTGTAAATATGTGTAAATGTGTGTGTAAATGTGTGTGTATGTATGTGTAAATGTGTGTATGTATGTGTAACTATGTGTGTGTGTATGTATGTGTAAATGTGTGTGTGTGTGTATGTATGTGTAAATGTGTGTGTGTGTAAATGTGTGTGTGTGTGTGTGTAAATATGTGTGTATGTATGTGTGCATGTGTATATATGGGTAAATATGTGTGTATGTATGGGTAAATATGTGTGTATGTATCTGTAAATATGTGTGTGTGTGTATGTATCTGTAAATATGTGTGTGTATGTATGTGAAAGTGTGTGTAAATGTGTATGTATGTGTAAATATGTGTGTGTGTATGTGTAAATATGTGTGTGTGTATGTGTAAATATGTGTGTGTGTAAATGTGTGTGTGTGTGTGTGTAAATGTGTGTGTGTGTGTAAATATGTGTGTATGTATGTGTGCATGTGTATATATGGGTAAATATGTGTGTATGTATGGGTAAATATGTGTGTATGTATCTGTAAATATGTGTGTGTGTGTATGTATCTGTAAATATGTGTAAATGTGTGTGTAAATGTGTGTGTGTGTAAATGTGTGTGTGTGTATGTATGTGTAAATGTGTGTATGTATGTGTAAATATGTGTGTGTGTATGTATGTGTAAATGTGTGTGTGTGTGTATGTATGTGTAAATGTGTGTGTGTGTGTGTGTGTGTGTAAATATGTGTGTATGTATGTGTGCATGTGTATATATGGGTAAATATGTGTGTATGTATGGGTAAATATGTGTGTATGTATCTGTAAATATGTGTGTGTGTATGTATCTGTAAATATGTGTGTATGTATCTGTAAATATGTGTGTGTAATCTAGCCCTAACCTTCCTAACTTAAATATAATTAAAATAAATCTAAAGAAAACCTACTATAAATAACTAAATAATTCCTATTTAAAACTAAATACTTACCTGTAAAATAAACCCTAAGCTAGCTACAATATAACTAATAGTTACATTGTATCTAGCTTAGGGTTTATTTTTATTTCATTGGCAAGTTTGTATTTATTTTAACTAGGTAGAATAGTTACTGAATAGTTATTAACTATTTAATAACTACCTAGCTTAAATAAATACAAATTGACCTGTACAATAAAACCTAACCTGTCTTACACTAACACCTAACCTAACCCTACAATTAAATAAATTCCCTAAATTAAATACAATTCCCTAAATTAAATACAATTAGCTAAATTACAAAAAACCCCACTAAATTACAGAAAATAAAAAACAAATAACAAGATATTTAAACTAATTACACCTAATCTAATAGCCCTATCAAAATAAAAAAAGCCCACCCAAAATAAAAAAAAACCTAGCCTAAACTACCAATAGCCCTTAAAAGGGCCTTTTGCGGGGCATTGCCCCAAACAAATCAGCTCTTTTACCTGTAAAAAAAAAAAAATACAAACAACCACCCCAACAGTAAAACCCACCACCCACACAACCAAACTCCCAAATAAAACCCTAACTAAAAAAACCTAAGCTCCCCATTGCCCTGAAAAGGGCATTTGGATTGGCATTGCCCTTAAAAGGGCATTTAGCTATATTGCAGCCCAAAGCCCTAACCAAAAAATAAAACCCACCCAATACACCCTTAAAAAATCCTAACACTAACCCCTGAAGATCCACTTAGCGGAAGAAGTCTTCATCCAAGCGGCAAGAAGTCCTCAACGAAGTCGGGAGAAGTCTTCATCCAAGCCGGCAGAAGTGGTCCTCCAGACGGGCAGAAGTCTTCACCCAGACGGCATCTTCTATCTTCATCCTTCCGATGTGGATCGGCTCCATCTTCAAGACATCCGGCGCGGAGCATCCTCTTCTTCTACAATGAAGGTTCCTTTAAATTACGTCATCCAAGATGGCATCCCTTAGATTCCGATTGGCTGATAGAATTCTATCAGCCAATCAGAATTAAGGTTGAAAAAATCCTATTGGCTGATGCAATCAGCCAATAGGATTGAACTTCAATCCTATTGGCTGATCCAATCAGCCAATAGGATTGAGCTTGCATTCTATTGGCTGTTCCAATAAGTCAATAGAATGCTTCAGCCAATAGGATTTTTTCAACCTTAATTCCGATTGGCTGATAGAATTCTATCAGCCAATTGGAATCTAAGGAACGCCATCTTGGATGATGTCATTTAAAGGAACCTTCATAGTAAAAGAAGCTGTCAGAAGAAGAAGATGCTCCACACCGGATGTCTTGAAGATGGAGCTGCGTCAGAAGGATGAAGATAGAAGATGCCGTCTGGGTGAAGACTTCTGCCCGTCTGAAGGACCACTTCTGCCGGCTTGGATGAAGACTTCCCCCGGGCTTCGTTGAGGACTTCTTGCTGCTTGGAGGAAGACTTCTCCCGGTAAGTGGATCTTCGGGGGTTAGTGTTAGGATTTTTTAAGGGTGTATTGGGTGGGTTTTATTTTTAGGTTAGGGCTTTGGGCCGCAATAGAGCTAAATGCCCTTTTAAGGCACTGCCCATCCAAATGCCCTTTTCAGGGCAATGGGGAGCTTAGGTTTTTTTTAGTTAGGGTTTTATTTGGGGGCTTGGTTGTGTGGGTGGTGGGTTTTACTGTTGGGGTGGTTGTTTGTATTTTTTTTTACAGGTAAAAGAGCTCATTTCTTTGGGGCAATGCCCCACAAAAGGCCCTTTTAAGGGCTATTGGTAATTTATTTTAGGCTAGGGTTTTTTTTATTTTGGGTGGGCTTTTTTTATTTTGATAGGGCTATTAGATTAGGTGTAATTAGTTTAAAGATCTTGTAATTTGTTTTTTATTTTCTGTAATTTAGTGGGGGTTTTTTGTAATTTAGATAATTGTATTATTTAGGGAATTGTATTTAATTTAGGGAATTTATTTAATTGTAGGGTTAGGTTAGGTGTTAGTGTAACTTAGGTTAGGTTTTATTTTACAGGTCAATTTGTATTTATTTTAGCTAGGTAGTTATTAAATAGTTAATAACTATTTAGTAACTCTTCTACCTAGTTAAAATAAATACAAACTACTGGTAATATATATTTACCAAACAAAGATCAACATTTCCTATTTAAAACTGTATTCCATTCCTTGCTAGTGCACACTAAGGGCACACTGTTTCTTGGTGGCGATTTTAATTTGCCGCTGGAATCACAGGTAGATACCTCCACGGGTTATAGTAGCATACCTAAAAGAGTGATACAAATTATTAAAACCTACATGCACCAATTGAAATTACATGATGTATGGAGAGCAATTAACACACAAACCAGAGACTATACGTTCTATTCGAACCCACACAGTACGTTCACCAGAATAGACTACATACTCTCTGATCAAGTAGGGCTATCCATGGTCACGGGATCCAGAATCCTGCCTATCACATGGTCGGATCATGCCCCGGTACAATGTGAACTAGACTGGCCAGATATGCCACACAGAACATACATATGGAGGGTGGATGAGTATATGCTGGGGAACCCATTGACTAAACAGGCGATTGATCAGACACTAGGTAACTACTTTAGAGAAAATGAGGCAGAAGAAGTAACCTCAAGGACTATATGGGAGGCACACAAATGCGTAGTTAGGGGAGAACTCATAGAGCGCAAGGCGAGAGAGAAGAGGGAAAACAGACAATTTTTTAAATCCACGCTGGCACAAATAGGGTAATGGGAGAAAGAACTTAAATGTAACCCACAATCCGCTAACGCACTGAAATCTCTAACACTAAGCAGACAGTCCCTTAAGAACCACCTCACAAAAGAACACCAAAGGAAATCAGCCCTACTAAAGCAAAAATACTTTGAGGTTAAAGTCATCACTAGGAAAAGCCTTGAGAAGGCGACAGCTTAACACACATATACACCATGTCAAAGACACCCATGAGACCTTGCACAAAGATAGTAAAGCCATTGCGGAGACATTTCGTCAATACTACTCGTCCCTATACAACATACAGGACACATTAACACCACAGAGTATAGAGAATTATTTGTCAGATTAAAATCTACCTACCTTGGGGGGAACTTCCGGGCAGCGGACATCTTAGGTCGAAATATTTTGAGCTGCTTCACTCTGCAGGATATTTTTCTAAAAATCCACATCATTTGGAACTATGACAAGCCTAATTCATTAGATCCTAGATTGGGAAAGAATTCTGCACAGACTGATCTATATATCACAACACTTAGCAGCCCTAATATTCCGGAGACAATCTTGAGGCCTCGGCCTCCTCACCAACCCCCCAGCCGGTATCCCTGGATGCTGGCTGTAAAGCAGTTTTCATTACAAGCTGCGCAAACACTGCTGACATTTGCCGAATATGGAGGAGTTTTGCATCTCTATTAAGACACTACTGAAGGAGTACGAAGAGAAAATATGCTTGAGAATCGATCAAGCCTTCTTCACAATGACAGTGCCTAATTCAGCGGGGAGTACAGTCCTGCGACAAGAAACAGCGCAAGATAAATTGCATCCATCCGATCTCCCAAATGTCATGTTTGATGAGAAACTGCAAATGGCGTGTAACCCTAACAGTGGATGCAACTCAGAGAGATCTCTCCAACGGGAGCTAAGTTGCAGAGAGAGGGAGAGAGATGGAGCTTCCCATACCCAAGACGTCCTGCCTACTATTGTGCCTCCCGGGACTAGGGGCAACTCGGCACTGAGGGAGACTCACAGCTACTCCCCTAACATGGAACAATCTGCCATTACTGTGGAGTTCAAGTTCAAGACATCGGGGTGCAGCGGGGCCACAGCCATCGTCCCTGCCAGCCCAAAGGTGAATAACTGGCTGCAAGAGCATACTGGGGATAGAACGGTGCCCGCACTGATCTACCGAGACCTTGCTGTACACTCCGCTGACCCACAGCCAGCCTTCATCCCCATGCGCATGGATATGATGAGTGAGGGCCTAGATATTACCCTCTCGTCTCCACAATTGCTCGGTCTCAAGTTTGTTGTCACGGATGGAAGGAAGAACGTCTCTGCTGGTGAAGACCGGAGATGTGGGATATGGGGATATACTCTGGGATCTGGTAGACAAGACCTCCACTCTTTTTACATAACTGGCATCGGCTAGGTTACAGACATTTATATCTGAATCTGCATATAAAGGATGACTTTTCTGTCTGATATGCTACAATACATTGCGGTACACACTATGACAATTTCTTTATACCAGGACAATGTGTCTTTAGTTATACCAAATCGGCTGGCCCATTATACCCAACAGCTAACAGGTGTCCCTACTCAGGGGAAATACTTGTTATCGGAAAATAACTCTTGTGGAGGGGGATAAGTATAGTTTTAACTTTAATTTTCATGTTACATGTCATTAGCTCAGTGTACACATGGTAGGGCCTCTAGACTAACATGAACTATTTAAAGGGAAGTAAGCTGTTTTTACGTTAGTATCTTTGTATACTCATTTAAGCTAGTGCATTGGGCTCATTACAGTGGAATTAGCTGTGTTTTCAACATAAATTAATATTCATTTTGTCCTTTTCACTAACCCCTTTTATACAATATATACATCTTCACCCTGCTATCCGCCTCACTTGGGCCCCATTTGTTTTGTATTGTGCCTGCATAATTTGATCACATGTCAGACCAGACTGTTCCCTTATGTTTCTTATGCTCTGTTGTACAATAACTCACATCATACAGGTGACCTGAAGGTGTTTCTTAATACTGTTTCTCACTTAACCCTTAAATATTTGACAAGTTGCTCTTCCTAGTCAAATTTCATAGTGACATATTTATAAGATAACTAAACTTTTGTGCCTGCCCCATATCCGAATAATCCTCATAGGTCCTGTCTTACCCCCTTCTTTACATGTACCCTCCTCCATTCATTTCTCCTATGCTATTGCTCATATTTTGTACTCTGTTCTCTCATAAGTTTTTAAAGGTCCAAAAGTGACTACATGTGTCAGTTGAGACTCTCTCCAGTTTCATATTGTATTTTCAGGGCACAAGAGCGACCCGAGTCAACTGGAGAGGTATTACCTTACCATACAAAAGTAAAATGAGATTTATTGTATACTGTTCATTTATGTTGTTAATGTTGACATATTTGGTTGGTTTGTAAACAAGCTTGAGTTTTTAGATAGTTCCTCTCTGTTTGAGCTTTTACAAAACTACTGTTCAGGCTGTTTCTTAAATAGTTAGTACTGCAAGTCATTTTCCCTTTGTGATATTGTTTGTCTTAATTCTTACACAAAAGGGTTTATGGTATATTTGTTCACAGACATTTACACATTTATCTATTACAGTGCATGCTTGTAAAGCTGATGTTTAGTGGCTTACATTATTCCTCAGCCTATATGTAATTTCTCTATATGCTCCAGCTTCCGATGTAAATGGACGTATTGTTGTTTATTCTATGTACACCAAAATTCTCAATAAAAATATTAATATAAAAAAAAAAAAAAATCTACCTACCTTAGACACTGAAGACTCCACATCTCTAGACCTCCCTATAACAATTGAAGTAGTTAAGGCAATTCGGGACATGCCAAGTGGTAAGAGCCCAGGGCCGGATGGTTTTAGCATAAAGTACTATAAATTGTACCTAAAACACCTACTATCTCCGTTAGCAAAGATGTTTAATTCACTCCTAGATACAAATGGCTTCTCAGAAAATATGTTGGAGGCACATATAACTGTGTTACCGAAACCAGGGAAAGAACCAAACAGGCCCGAAAATTTTCGCCCGATCTCATTGTTGAACTCGGACGTTAAGATTTTCGCTAAAATCTTGGCTCATAGAATAAATCAGTACCTGTCTAAATTAATAAACACAGATCAAATAGGATTTATACCAGGTAGAGAGGCTAAACAAATTCTAGCCTACGCCAAAAACAACAAGATACCGGTGGTTCTAATCTCCACCAACGCAGAGAAAGCCTTTGATAGGGTAAATTGGCAATTTTTAAAAGCAGCGATGCACAAAATGAAATTTGGCTATAAATTTATAAGCCTAGTTTTTTCCCTTTATACACGACCTATGGCCAGGATCAAAGTAAATGGCTTATTATCCGATAAATTTTACATAGCGAATGGCACAAAGCAGGGTTGCCCACTCTCACCAGTTCTTTTTGTGTTGTCTATAGATGCACTAGCACAGAAGATAAGAAACAACTCACAGATTAAAGGTATCCAGATAGGCAACACTGAACATAAGTTAGCGTTATACGCAGATGATGTTTTACTTACACTTACTGAGATAGACGAATCATTACCAGCAACACTAGACACATTCAGGAACTATGGTAAAGTGTCCCACTTCTCGATTAACACCTCTAAATTGGAAATGTTAAATTTAACTTACGGAGAAGAGGAGTTTCGCCAATTGACACAAAATTGCCCACTTAAAATTCAAGGAACAAAACTAAAATATCTGGGTATCTGCCTTTCCACAGACCCCAAAGTATTATTTCAGGCTAATTATAAAACACTAGAAGCTGCATTAGTTGCCAACCTGTCTGGTTGGAAGAACAAATCTATTTCTTGGATAGGCAGAATAAATGTGATAAAAATGAATGCCCTCCCTAGGCTATTATATCTACTACAAACTGTTCCTATACAACTCCCACACCATTACTTAGCTAAGATTCAATCTCTTCTCGAACAATTTATTTGGCAGGGAATTAGACCTAGAGTAGCTAAACAGACAATGTATTTGCCCAAAGAAAAAGGAGGACTGGGAGTACCAAATGTACACACATACAAAATTGCAATAGCTCTACAAAACCTAATAGAATGGTGCACGAAGAACACCTATAAACAATGGGTCCAAATTGACAGACACATCATGGGATTTAGCAATGCTGGACTGGCTGCGTGGCTTCCTGCTAAGCAGAGGCCGGCGGTCATTTCACAATACCAATTGCTGGACGAGTTTTTTCACACATGGGATAGATTAACAAATACTTCTAAAGACATATCCAAAATGATCTCCCCTATGCAACCTATATGTCATAACCCCGACCTTCCTTGGAACCATAAAGAAATCATGATGGATTAAGGGAGCCACATCAAAAACAGAAACCTGTCTATATTTCTTCAAGACGGGAAACTTAAATCCAGAGAAACTATCACAGACACACATCCTGACATCTCCATAAACTGGTATTCATACACACTGATATGTCACTATATAACCACACATCCCAATTGCCAGTCTCTAATCAGAAAGTTGACCCCCTTCAAAACACTATGCTTATCAAACAACTCGCCAAGACACTTAGGCCTAGATTTGGAGTTTGGCGGTAGCCGTGAAAACCAGCGTTAGAGGCTCCTAACGCTGGTTTTAGGCTACCTCCGGTATTTGGAGTCATTAAAAAAAGGGTCTAACGCTCACTTTTCAGCCGCGACTTTTTCATACCGCAGATCCCCTTACGTCAATTGCGTATCCTATCTTTTCAATGGGATTTTTCTAACTCCGGTATTTAGAGTTGTGGCTGAAGTGAGCGTTAGAAATCTAACGACAAAACTCCAGCCGCAGAAAAAAGTCAGTAGTTAAGAGCTTTCTGGGCTAACGCCGGTTCATAAAGCTCTTAACTACTGTACTCTAAAGTACACTAACACCCATAAACTACCTATGTACCCCTAAACCGAGGTCCCCCCACATCGCCGCCACTCGATTAAATTTTTTTAACCCCTAATCTGCCGACCGCCACCTACGTTATACTTATGTACCCCTAATCTGCTGCCCCTAACACCGCCGACCCCTATATTATATTTATTAACCCCTAACCTGCCCCCCACAACGTCGCAGCCAGCTACCTACAATAATTAACCCCTAATCTGCCGACCGCAAAGCGCCGCCACCTACATTATAGCTATGTACCCCTAATCTGCTGCCCCTAACACCGCCGACCCCTATATTATATTTATTAACCCCTAATCTGCCCCCCTCAACGTTGCCTCCACCTGCCTACACTTATTAACCCCTAATCTGCCGAGCGGACCGCACCGCTATTATTATAAAGTTATTAACCCCTAATCCGCCTCACTAACCCTATAATAAATAGTATTAACCCCTAATCTGCCCTCCCTAACATCGCCGACACCTAACTTCAATTATTAACCCCTAATCTGCCGACTTGAGCTCACCGCTATTCTAATAAATGTATTAACCCCTAAAGCTAAGTATAACCCTAACACTAACACCCCCCTAAGTTAAATATAATTTTAATCTAACGAAATTAATTAACTCTTATTAAATAAATTATTCCTATTTAAAGCTAAATACTTACCTGTAAAATAAATCCTAATATAGCTACAATATAAATTATAATTATATTATAGCTATTTTAGGATTAATATTTATTTTACAGGTAACTTTGTATTTATTTTAACAAGGTACAATAGCTATTAAATAGTTAAGAACTATTTAATAGCTAAAATAGTTAAAATAATTACAAATTTACCAGTAAAATAAATCCTAACCTAAGTTACAATTAAACCTAACACTACACTATCAATAAATTAATTAAATAAAATACCTACAATTACCTACAATTAAACCTAACACTACACTATCAATACATTAATTAAATACAATACCTACAAATTACTACAATGAAATAAACTAACTAAAGTACAAAAAATAAAAAAGAACTAAGTTACAAAAAATAAAAAAATATTTACAAACATAAGAAAAATATTACAACAATTTTAAACTAATTACACCTACTCTAAGCCCCCTAATAAAATAACAAAGACCCCCAAAATAAAAAAATGCCCTACCCTATTCTAGATTACTAAATTTCAAAGCTCTTTTACCTTACCAGCCCTGAACAGGGCCCTTTGCGGGGCATGCCCCAAGAAGTTCAGCTCTTTTGCCTGTAAAAAAAAACATACAATACCCCCCCCCAACATTACAACCCACCACCCACATACCCCTAATCTAACCCAAACCCCCCTTAAATAAACCTAACACTAAGCCCCTGAAGATCTCGTCTTCACCCAGCCGAGCCAAATTCTTCATCCAAGCGGGGCAGAAGAGGTCTTCCATCCGATTGAAGTCTTCATCCAAGCAGGATCTTCTATCGTCATCCATCCGGAGCGGAGCGGCAGGATCCTGAAGACCTCCGACGCAGAACATCCATCCTGGCCGACGACTGAACGACGAATGACGGTTCCTTTAAATGACGTCATCCAAGATGGCGTCCCTCGAATTCCGATTGGCTGATAGGATTCTATCAGCCAATCGGAATTAAGGTAGGAATATTCTGATTGGCTGATGGAATCAGCCAATCAGAATCAAGTTCAATCCGATTGGCTGATCCAATCTTACGTTTGTAAATATTTTTTTTATTTTTTGTAACTTAGTTCTTTTTTATTTTTTGTACTTTAGTTAGTTTATTTCATTGTAGTAATTTGTAGGTATTGTATTTAATTAATGTATTGATAGTGTAGTGTTAGGTTTAATTGTAGGTAATTGTAGGTATTTTATTTAATTAATTTATTGATAGTGTAGTGTTAGGTTTAATTGTAACTTAGGTTAGGATTTATTTTACTGGTAAATTTGAAATTATTTTAACTATTTTAGCTATTAAATAGTTCTTAACTATTTAATAGCTATTGTACCTGGTTAAAATAAATACAAAGTTACCTGTAAAATAAATATTAATCCTAAAATAGCTATAATATAATTATAATTTATGTTGTAGCTATATTAGGATTTATTTTACAGGTAAGTATTTAGCTTTAAATAGGAATAATTTATTTAATAAGAGTTAATTAATTTCGTTAGATAAAAATTATATTTAACTTAGGGGGGTGTTAGTGTTAGACTTAGCTTTAGGGGTTAATACATTTATTAGAATAGCGGTGAGCTCCAGTCGGCAGATTAGGGGTTAATAATTGAAGTTAGGTGTCGGCGATGTTAGTGAGGGCAGATTAGGGGTTAATACTATTTATGATAGGGTTAGTGAGGCGGATTAGGGGTTAATAACTTTATAATAATAGCGGTGAGATCCGGTCGGCAGATTAGGGGTTAATAAGTGTAGGCAGGTGGAGGCGACGTTGTGGGGGGCAGATTAGGGGTTAATAAATATAATATAGGGGTCGGCGGTGTTAGGGGCAGCAGATTAGGGGTACATAGGGACAATGTAAGTAGCGGCGGTTTACGGAGCGGGAGATTAGGGGTTAATAATAATATGCAGGGGTCAGCGATAGCGGGGGCGGCAGATTAGGGGTTAATAAGTGTAAGGTTAGGGGTGTTTAGACTGGGGGTACATGTTAGAGTGTTAGGTGCAGACGTAGGAAGTGTTTCCCCATAGCAAAAAATGGGGCTGCAATAGGAGCTGAACGCGGCTTTTTTGCAGGTGTTAGGTTTTTTTTCAGCTCAAACAGCCCCATTGTTTCCTATGGGGGAATCGTGCACGAGCACGTTTTTGAGGCTGGCCGCGTCCGTAAGCAACTCTGGTATCGAGAGTTGCATTTGCGTTAAATATGCTCTACGCTCCTTTTTTGGAGCCTAACGCTGACATTATATGGACTCTCAATACCAGAGTTATTTTAAAGGTGCGGCCAGAAAAAAGCCGGTGTTAGCTACGCGGGTCGTTACCGACAAAACTCTAAATCTAGCCGTTAATTTCTATCCTATTTAAAATGCTATTAGGAGGGAATACACAACAGACACCCAACTATACTAGAGCCTGGGAGAAGGAGCTAGGGGTAGAAATAACAGAGGAGGATTGGAGAAAGACGTTTGCTGCAACCAAAAAATCTTCAATTTCTGTTAGGATATTAGAAACAAACTACAAATTTATGATGCGATGGTACCTGACTCCTAGCAGATTACACAAAATATACAAAACAGCGAGTAACAAATGCTGGAGGGTCTGTGGAGAGGAGGATAACATGACACACGTATGGTGGAGTTGTAATAGACTAGACGTGTTCTGGGCGGACGTACTCGGACAGATGTCTGACATAATAGGGAAGGAAATGCCTAGTGACCCACTGATTTTTATGTATATGCACCTTCCCAAACTTAATAATAACATAGACAAACTCCTCCTAACACTTATGATCAATAGTGCTAAATCACTAATCCCAAAACATTGGAAATCAGACACCGTACCCACAGTGGAGGAATGGAGGATACAAGTTGACAGTCTTCTCAATCTGGAAAGATACCACCACTTACAGATGGGCACCATAGATACACACAAACTAATGTTACACGCATGGAAACAATACATTCATAAAACCTAAACTATTAGAATTCCACTTCAGGCACAAGTTCCCGGCACACAACTCAGAGAAACTAGGTTTCAAACTACGTTTGAGAAATATTGTTTGGCTGGGAGTTTTGTTGTTTGTTTGTTGTAAGTTATTTATTTATGTATTTGGAAACATGGGCACACAGCAATTACTGAGACAAAGCTTATACTGGACTCTGGAGACCCTCAGCACTGGACTCCCCTGGACCTAATGAGATTAGTAACAACAAAGAAACATGGATGTAGATTGATCCCGGGCAGATGTTGATTAACAGTACTAAGTTATCATACAACCCTGTACGAAACCAGTTATGTTGTTATGTTTTTTCATCATATGCATTGTATGATGACGTTTAAATAAAAAAAAATTGAGAAAAAAAAAATAAAAAAAATAAATACAAACTTGCCTGTGAAATAAAAATAAACCCTAAGCTAGATACAATGTAACTATTAGTTATATTGTAGCTATCTTAGGGTTTATTTTACAGGTAAGTATTTAGTTTTAAATAGGAATTATTTAGTTATTTATAGTAGGTTTTCTTTAGATTTATTTTAATTATATTTAAGTTAGGAAGGTTAGGGCTAGATTAGAGGTTAATAAATTAAGGTAGGTTGCAGCGATGTTAGGGGTGGCAGATTAGGAGTTAATAATATTTAACTAGTGTTTGCGAGGCGGGAATACGGCGGTTTATGGGTTAATATGTTTATTATAGTGGTGGCGATGTCCGGAGCGGCAGATTAGGGGTTAATAAGTATAATGTAGGTGTCGACGATGTCAGGGGCGACAGATTAGGGGTTAATAAGTGTAAGATTAGGGGTGTTTAGACTCGGGTTCATGATAGGGTGTTAGGTGTAAATATAAAATATGTTTCCCCATAGGAATCAATGGGGCTGCGTTACTGAGCTTTACGCTGCCTTTTTGCAGCTGTTAGACTTTTTCTCAGCCGGCTCTCCCCATTGATGTCTATGGGGAAATCGTGCACGAGCATGTATAACCAGCTCACCGCTGACTTAAGCAGCGCTGGTATTGGAGTGCGCTATGGAGCACAATTTTGCTCTATGCTCACTTCTTGGCTTTTAACGCCGGGTTTGTAAAAACCTGTAATACCAGCGCTGAAGGAAAGTGAGCGGTGACAATAACATGCAAGTTAGTACCGCACCCCTCATAACGCAAAACTCGTAATCTAGCCGCTAGTTTGTTAGAAAAAGAAAAATACTATCGGCTAGATTAAGAGTTTTTGTCGTAAGGCTTGCGGTGCTAACGAGCATTTTTTTCTAACCCGCTCACTTAAGACAATGCTGGTATTACAGGTTTTTACAAACCCGGCGTTAGCCACAGAAAAGTGAGCGGAGAGCAAAATTTAGCTCCACATCTCACCTCAATACCAGCGCTGCTTACGGTAGCGGTGAGCTGGCAAAACATGCTCATGCACGATTTCCCCATAGGGATCAATGGTACTGGAACAGTCTTCAGCTCCTAACGCAGCCCCATTGATTCCTATGGGGAAAGTAAATTTATGTCTACACCTAACACCATAACATGAACCCCGAGTCTAAACACCACTAATCTTACACTTATTAAACCCTAATCTGCCAACCCCGACATCGCCGACACCTGCATTATATTATTAACCCTTAATCTGCCCCTAATCTGCCGCTCCGGACACAGCCGCCACGTACATTATACTTATGAACCCCTATTCTGCTGCCCTCAACATCGCTGACACCTACATTATATTTATTAACCCCTAATCTGCCCCCCCAACCTAACTACACTTATTAACCCCTAATCTGCCGCCCCCAACGTAGCCACCACTATAGTAAATTTATTAACCCCTAAACCTAAGTCTAACGCTAACCCTAACAACCCCCTAACTTAAATATAATTTAAATAAATTTAAATAAAATAACTACAATTAATTAAATTATTCCTATTTAAAATGAAATACTTACCTATAAAATAAACCCTATGCTAGCTACAATATAATTAATAGTTACATTGTAGCTAGCTTAGGGTTTATTTTTATTTTACAGGCAAGTTTGTATTTATTTTAACTAGGTACAATAGTTATTAAATAGTTATTAACAGTGTTCCCTCTAAGGCCAGTTTTGTGAGCGGCTCAGCAATGAAACAGTTCATAAGGGAATCACACCTTGCAGTCTGCATAGTGTAGTGTTTGCTAATTGCTCTAGTTAACTGTTTCACTGATGGGCTGCTCACAAAACCAGCCTTAGAGGTAACAGTGGTTATTAACTATTTAATAACTACCTACCTAAAATAAATACAAATTTGCCTGTAAAATAAACCCTAACTTAAGTTACAATTACACCTAACACTACATTATAATTAAATTAATTAACTAAACTAACTACAATTAATTACAATTAAATTAAATAAACTAAAGTACTAAAAAACAAAAAACACTAAATTACAGAAAATAATAAAATAATTACAAGAATTTTAAACTAATTACACCTAATCTCATCCCCCTAATAAAATAAAAAAGCCCCCAAAATAATAAAAATCCCTACCTTATACTAAATTACAAATAGCCCTTAAAAGGGCCTTTTGCGGGGCATTCCAAAGTAATCAGCTCTTTTCACTTGTAAAAAAAATACAATACCCTCCCCAACATTAAAACCCACCACCCACACACCCAACCCTACTTTAAAACCCACCCAATCCCCCCTTAATAAAACCTAACACTAACCCCTTGAAGATCACCCTACCTTGAGATGTCTTCACCCAACCAGGCAGAAGTGATCCTCCAGATGAGCAGAAGTCTTCATCCGATCCGGGAAGAAGAGGACCTCCAGACAGGCAGAAGTCTTCATCCAGACGGCATCTTCTATCTTCATCCATCCGCATCAGCCAAGAGGATTTTTTCTGCCTTAATTCCGATTGGCTGATAGAATTCTATCAGCCAATTGGAATTCAAGGGACGCCATCTTGAATGACGTTACTCAAAGGTACCTTCGGTCTTCAGTTGGATGTCGTTGGAAGAGGATGCTCTGCGTCGGCTGGCTTGAAGATGGACCCACTCCGCTCCGGATGGATGAAGATGGAAGACTTCTGTCCATCTGGAGGTCCTCTTCTGCCCGGATCGGATGAAGACTTCTGGCCATCTGGAGGATCACTTCTACCCGGTCAGATGAAGATGTCTCAAGGTAGGGTGATCTTTAAGGGGTTAGTGTTAGGTTTTATTAAGGGGGGATTGGGTGGGTTTTAGAGTAGGGTTGGGTGTGTGGGTGGTGGGTTTTAATGTTGGGGGTATGGTATTTTTTTTACAGGTAAAAGAGCTGATTACTTTGGGGCATTGCCCCGCAAAAGGCCCTTTTAAGGGCTATTTGTAATTTAGTGTAGGGTAGGGATTTTTATTATTTTGGGGGGCTTTTTTATTTTATTAGGGGGATTAGATTAGGTGTAATTAGTTTTAAAAAATTGTAATTATTTTATTATTTTCTGTAATTTAGTGTTTTTTTCCGTACTTTAGTTTATTTTATTTTATTGTATTTAGTTTAGGGATTTAATTTAATTATAGTGTAGTGTTAGGTGTAATTGTAACTTAGGTTAGGTTCTATTTTACAGGTAAATTTGTCTTTATTTTAGCTAAGTAGTTATTAAATAGTTAATAACTAGTTAAAATAAATACAAAGTTGCCTGTAAAATAAAAATAAACCCTAAGATAGCTACAATGTAATTATTAGTTATATTGTAGCTATTTTAGGGTTCATTTTACAGGTAAGTATTTAGTTTTAAATAGGATTAATTTATTTAATTGTAGTATTTTATTTAGATTATTTTAAATTATATTTACGTTAGGGGGGTGTTAGGGTTAGGGTTAGACTTATATGTAAGGGTTAATACATTTAATATAGTTGCGGCGACATTAGGGGCGGCAGATTAGGGGTTACTAAATGTAGGTAGGTGTCGGCGATGTTAGGGACGGCAGATTAGGGGTTAATAAAACTAGTGTTTGCGAGGTGGGAGTGCGGTGGTTTAGGCGTTAATATATTTATTAAAGTGGCGGCGATGTCCAGTCGGCAGATTAGGGGTTAAAATTTTTATTTAAGTGTTTGCAATGTGGGGGGGAGGCTTCAGTTTAGGGGTTAATAGGTAGTTTATGGGTGTTAGTGTACTTTTTGGCACTTTAGTTAAGAGTTTTATGTTACGGCGTTAGCCCATAAAACTCTTAACTACTGACTTTTAAATGCGGTAACAGTCTTGACAGGAGAGGCTGTACCGCCCACTTTTTCCAAGACTCATAATACCAGCATTAGGCAAATCCCATTGTAAAGATAGGATATGCAATTGTCGTAAGGGGATTTGCGGTATGCTTGAGTCGCAGAAAAAAAGTGAGCGGTACACCTGTACCTGCCAGACTCGTAATACCAGCGGGCGTTAAAAAGCAGCGTTGGGACCTCTCATTGCTGCTTTTTAACCCTAACCCAAGACTCGTAATCTATGCCTATGTATGCAAAATTACTAAATGTTAAAAAATTCTAACATCTAGGGAAAGCTCAATAAAGCTATGAGGAGAAGCATATGTGTGCTGTATTCAGAAGCGCTATGACAGGGTATTAAGCATAGAGTTAATACTCGTTTAGTACAAAGTATAACTTGCACCGTTCCAGCTCCTGTAGCAGATATGCCTGTGGTAGGTTAGTGATCAAAATCTACGCGTTTCAGCAGTGTTATCAGCCTTTATCAAGATGATCACTAACTGAACTAATAGGTCCTTTATACCCTTAAAAATGGTGCTGGTTTTCTAATTGTTTGGGATCTTCTCCAATCACTGAGTGGTTTCATTTTTGCCTGTTTGTGGTTGGTTGCACATTTCTTGTAATTTGATTCTTGTCCACTCAGGGGTTTGGCTTCCTTAGAAACTTGATGTGATTGTGGGATTTTTTGACAAGCTGTGAAACCAGTCATAGTGGGAGGTTTTCTTCATAGAGTGAGATAATCTTAAAGTGTCCTTGTGATGTTTCTGAGTCCATTTGGTAGTTGGAAATTTGTGAAAATACTAAACTTAAATTCCTACAAAACATCTTTAAGATATAATTTAAACATAGCTAAAATGTGTGTGATTTAAATTTACAATTAGATCTATGATAATAGATTTGGGAAATGAAAAAAAAATCAAATTTAAACAAAATAGAAATAAGAGTGACTAAAATTAAAATAAATAGAAAAGGAGCGTGATACTTTAGGGAGTATCGTGTTGATATATAAATATTAGGGACTTATATTAAGTGTTATACTAGTGCAAACTAATATTATAAGATTTGGGACTTCCCTAGTATTAAAGAAAACATATACAAAAATAGAAATACATATGCATTGAATACAGAAAATATCGATAACAAAGTGTGAAGTTTGTGTGTTTAGATATTTAGATATTTAGTGTGGAAAAAAATGTGAATTTAGAAATTTATAAAATGTTGTATATTGTAATTGTTTGTAAAAATGGTGTATTTATAATGAATTAGACTTGTAGTATAAGATTTTATTAAAACCTATCCTCTAGATTACGAGTCTTGCGTTATCCTTAAAAAGCAGCGTCGAGGGGTCCCAACGCTGCTTTTTAACGCCCGCTGGTATTAAGAGTCTGACAGGTACAGTTGTACCGCTCACTTTTTTTCCGCGATTTTAGCATACCGCAAATCCACTTACGTCAATTGCGTAACCTATCTTTTTAATGGGATTTTCCTAACGCCGGTATTACGATCGCTTGAAAAAGTGAGCAGTACAGCCTCTACCTCCAAGACTCCTACCTCATTTTAAAGTCAGTAGTTAAGAGTTTTTTGGGCTAACGCCAAAACATAAAACTCTTAACTAAAGTGCTATAAAGTACACTAACACCCATAAACTACCTATTAACCCCTAAACTGAGCCCCCCTCACATCGCAAACACTATAATAAAATGATTTAATCCCTAATCTGCCAGCCGGACATTGCCGCCACTGTAATAAATGTATTAACCCCTAAACCGCCGCACTCCCGCCTCGCAAACACTAGTTACATTTTATTAACCCCTAATCTGCCCCCCCCCAACGTTGCTGCAACTATATTAAATTTATTAACCCCTAATCTGCCACCTCCAATGTCCCCGCCACTATAATAAATTTATTAACCCCTAAACCTAAGTCTAACCCTAACCCCCCCTAACTTAAATATAATTTAAATACATCTAAATAAATTATTCCTATTTAAAACCAAATACTTACCTGTAAAATAAACCCTAAGATAGCTACAATATAACTATTATTACATTGTAGCTATCTCAGGATTTATTTTTATTTTACAGGCAACTTTGTATTTATTTTAACTAGGTACAATAGTTATTAAATAGTTGTTAACTATTTAATAACTACCTAGCTAAAATAAGTACAAATGTACCTGTAAAATAGAACCTAACCTAAGTTACAATTACACCTAACACTACACTATCATTAAATTAATTACATAAAATACCTACAATTAATTACAATTAAATTAAATAAACTAAATTATGAAAAACAACAAACACTAAATTACGGAAAATAAAAAAGAAATTACAGATATTTTAAACTAATTACACCTAATCTAATCCCCCTAACAAAATAAAAAGCCCCCCAAAATAAAAAAATCCCTACCCTATACTAAATTACAAATAGCCCTTAAAAGGGCCTTTTGCGGGGCATTGCCCCAAAGTAATCAGCTCTTTTCCCTGTAAAAAAAAATACAATACCCCCCCAACATTAAAACCCACCACCCACACACCCAACCCTACTCTAAAACCCACCCAATCCCCCCTTAATAAAACCTAACACTAACCCCCTGAAGATCACCCTACCTTGAGCCGTCTTCACCCAGCTGGGCACAAGTGGACCTCCAGACCGGCAGAAGTCTTCATCCGATCCGACCAGAAGAGGACATCCAGACCGGCAGAAGTCTTCATCCAGGCGGCATCTTCTATCTTCTTCCATCCGGAGCAGAGCGGGTCCATCTTGAAGATATCCGACGCGGAGCATCCTCTTCCATCCGAAGTTAGCTGTGTTCGTATAGGAGTAGGAGTTCTTGTGGGACAGAGCTGTGCTATCAGGACTTAACAAAGTGTATCGCCAAATTCAGTTCAAGGATACAGAGGACTGAATGTCATTTGCCTCTAAAGGTACCGAGGAGACTAAGTGAAAAACTGACATTTGCGGCTGCCAAAAGTAAGAAAACAGTGATATCACGGAGATGGGACTTGACCTCCGACCTCTGACATATAGAGGGGAGTCAGGTGACCTGTAACGGCACCGGATCCCTGCAGACGATACACTGTGAATCACTCACAGGAAGAAAGGAGGATCACATCAGCGGTTGCAACCGAGAGACCAAGTAAGGTACATTTCTTTCAATTTTGATATGTAAAACTGGAAATATCCAGAAGCTTCTTTTAAATAAATTCACATAGACACTGCTCTCCTAATCACCGGTTTTACGGCAACGAGAACGCCGAGGGAAGTAATTAGCAGTCAGCTGAATTTGAAAGCTGGTCAAATGACCAGTGAGGCTTTTTGTTTGTAAAAACGGAACTACCCTCATATCAAGGAAACATTGATACTTTGGGGCCTAGTTATCAAAATGTCTACTTGAAATCCGCCGGAAATCTGCGTCGTACACGTCGCGAACTCGCTTCGCCTCAGTTATCAAAGTGTCTAAATCGGACGAAGTTGATTTTTGTGACGTAACATACGATTCGGCGTTCTCAATTCGACACAGATCGGTTCGAGTCGAAAACCTCTGGAAAACTTGCGGATTCCAATGCTTTCGCCCTGCTCTTCAACACAATTAGAAGCTTTCTGATAGTTATCAAATAATTGCCACTTACGCTCGCGTCTTATCCGACGCAGCGTACCTCATTTTCAATCCGCCGCCTCAGAGGTCGCGGATCCTATAGTAGTCAATGGAAGTCTGGTAGCTGCTCGAGTCGATCATGTCACCTAATAAAACTCTATGGAAAACAAATATGGTTTTTTTTCCCACTTGTTACAGTTTAGGGAACTGAAAAACACATGCACACAAAGGATAGGAAAAGAATGAAAAACAATGCACAGCAAATGTTATAATTTTGAAAATGAAAAACACATGCACACAAAGGATAGGAAAAGAATGAAAAACAATGCACAGCAAATGTTATAATTTTGAAAATGAAAAACACATGCACACAAAGGATATGAAAAGAATGAAACCAAATTTTTTTATTTTTGTTCATTTTCAAAATTATAACATTTGCTGTGCATTGTTTTCATTCTTTTCCTATCCTTTGTGTGCATGTGTTTTTCATTTTCAAAATTATAACATTTGCTGTGCATTATTTTTCATTCTTTTCCTATCCTTTGTGTGCATGTGTTTTTCATTGTCCAAAATGTAACAATTGCTGTGCAGTGTTTTCATTCTTTTCTTATCCTTTGCACAGCAAATATTATGTTGAAAATGAAAAACACTTGCACACAAAGGATAGGAAAAGAATGAAAAACAATGCACAGCAAATGTTATAATTTTGAAAATGAAAAACACATGCACGCAAAGGATAGGAAAAGAATGAAAACACTGCACAGCAATTGTTACAGTTTAGGGAACTGAAAAACACATGAACACAAAGGATAGGAAAAGAATGAAAACACTGCACAGCAATTGTTAGTTTGGAAAATGAAAAACACATGCACACAAAGGATAGCAAAATATTCAAAACAATGCACACCAATAATGCTATCAATTAATTATACACAATACAAAAGAGGCTATTATTTAATTACACACAATACAAATTAGGCTATCAATCAATTAACCAAAACACATGCAAATTTACATCTGCATTATATAAATTCTGATTTGGTTTGGATGGCAGCATCGTTGAGGCTTATAAGGTAAATCACTAGGATAATGTTTGATAGTCATGTTTTTAAGTCAGTTGCTAGTATCCCTTTTTGGAGATAAAATGCCCTTATAAATTTCATGGCTTTATGTCACTGTGTAACTTTGTACTTTCAAAATACATTGAAATGATTTCAGTCATTTGCTAGGATCCCTTTTTGTAGCTACAATGCAATTATAAATGTCACAGCTTTATGTCAATGTTTAACTTTGCACTTTCAAAATACATTTGATTTGTAAATGTTATTAGGAATCACATCAAGAATAACAAAATATTTCACATAATGTTCAACACTGCATTCTTTTTGTTACTTAGGATTGCAAATTCTTAATTCACTAATATTTAATAGTAGAAACACAGTAATCACTGACCTTTTTCACCTTCATAATGCTGCCATCCAAACAGAAAAATATGAAATAACATTGAAACTAGAGCAACATACTCATGTGTTTTGAATAAATAATTTTGATAATTAAACAGACACCTGCATTTCTTACAGGTGGTACACACCTTAATGGCTTAATAAGATATGTTTATGAACATCGTATTGTGCTCGTCAAATGACGCGATAAAAAAGACATATACGTCACTAGCATTTAGTAGTTGATCAATTAGTCACTTTAATTGAGCGTTATATGACGCGATACTTAACGAAATGTGCAAGCCATGTCTTAGGTAATGATTGCTGCACCAATTTAGTCAATTACTGAAAACGTTCACATCTGTGAAACTAGGCATTATAAAAGGGGCTGTTCAATCACTGCTTTTCATTATTATTGTTTGGTTCTTTGTTTGAGGATGGACATCCTCAATGTTGTCAATTTTGTTCTTTTATTAAGGAGACGCAGGGCAAGACGGGTGTTGATGGCTGCAATACAACATGGAAGACGCCGGCGAGTGCCAAGGGTTTTCTACCCAAGGATTGGGCTCCATGCCCTCAGTGACCGAGAGGTGATCCGTCGATTTCGACTGGATAGGGCCTCTATTGAGAGGCTCTATGTCGAGATCGCGGACTCTCTCGAGCCACTCACTAGAAGAACGAGGGCAATCCCTAAGATGGTAAAGCTTCTTGCGGTCCTCTATTTCTTGGCAACTGGGTCATTCCAGGCTGTGACAGGTCTAGGCGTTGGTATGAGCCAGACAACCTTCTCACGTCATCTGAAGGTTGTCCTGGATGCTTTGCACCGACGCCTAGTCCATCATGTCCACTTCCCAAACACACCGGACGAGTGGCATGCTGTCAAGCTCCAGTTCTACCATCGAGCTGGATTGCCAAGGGTATTGGGGGCCATCGACTGCACTCACATCCTAGTGCAGCCTACCAGGGATGAAGAAGAGCCCTACCGGGATAGGAAATTCAATCACTCGCTGAATATCCAGGTCATCTGTGACGCCAGGTTGAGGGTGATGAGTGTTCGATCTGGACTCCCTGGCTGTAATCACGATTCCTTCGTCCTCCGGAATTCTACCATCTACCATCGGTTCCACGAGGGCCAAATGCCAGAGGGAATCCTGATAGGTAAATATCTATTACATACTCTAACCCAGTGATTTGAAACCTTTTATTGGCCGTGGCACACTTTATTACATTTAAAAATGTTACAAAATCATACATTGTAGCCTTATACAGGATATATATATATATGTGTGTATATATGTATATATATATATATATATATATATATATATATATGTGTTTATATATATATATATATATATATATATATATATATATATATATATGATATATTTATTTATTTATATTTATGTGTATATATATGTGTTTATATATATATGTGTTTATATATATATATGTATATATATATATATATATATATATATATTCACACACACACACACTGTACTGTGCTGTCATGCCATGCCTCCTACAAAATATACATGACATATTGACACTCATTCACAAGCAATCATAGTGATTGTCTGTGAATGAATGTCAATGACATGGTTGTAAATGATGCCTGATGATCCCGTCAAATACCTCCCAATATTTAGAGTTTTGAAAGAGGTACACAACCGCACTGTTGTCAGCCACGGCACACCTGAGGATCTCTGACATGGCACACTAGTGTGCCACGGCCCATTGGTTGAAAAACAATGCTTTAACCATATGTATATGAAATATTTTATTCATTCTTATTGCTAATGTCAATTCTCTATTTTGTTTTTGCAGGTGATTCTGGGTATCCGTGTCTTCCGTGGCTGTTCACACCCGTCCAAAACCCCAACGGAGTGGAAGAGGTGCGCTACAACCGTGCACACAAGGCAACAAGATCTGTCATTGAGCGCACCTTTGGCGTGCTGAAGAGCCGTTTCCGCTGCTTGGACATCTCTAGTGGTGTCCTTCAGTACGCCCCCTCCAAAGTCTCCTTAATTTTTATGGTTTGCTGTATGTTGCACAATATTGCCCTAAAAATCTCAGATATAGATATGGAGAGCTTGGACAATGAATATGGTGAATTCATCGACCCAGACCTGGAGTACGATGCTCTGGGTGTCCAAGCTCGATCAGTCTATATCCAGGGGGTTTTTGGGCAAGAAGGTTGATTGTGCAACATACAGTTTTTATTTGTGTTTTTCTTTACTTTACATTATTATTTGTAATCCAAAAGCTGCTATATTTTGGATTACCTTTGAGCAAATATTGTCGTTTCTATGAATGAAATTGTATATCATTGTAAAGCCATTGATTGAAAATGGTTTATTTTTGCAAATGTTGCTATTGTTTAATGTAAAGTTGATGAGACACATGTTTAATAAAATCTCATTAAACAAATTTTTTAAAGATCTACTCTTGTCTCTTTTGTTATTTGTAAGGCTATAACAAGAAATATTTATTAATATGTGTTAATATTCTGTATTTAATTTTTTAAAAATGACCATTTTATTTAATTTATTTAGGCATACTTGTATTTTAGAATAAACAGGTTTATCACCATAAATGTTCCAGAATCAATAATTACATTCTTGCATTTACAATTAATCTAACAAGATAATGAAGAACATCGGTGAATAGTAGTAAATTAAAAGGTTGCTTAAAATGTCATGCTCTATCTGCATAAAAAATACAACAAATTAATTGGTTCATTGTCCCTTTAACGTGCATGAGCTCAATGTTATGTATATTAATTTTAACGGTCACATTATAATAATATAAAATCTAAGATACAATTATTGTTTTCATTAATGGACCTAGCAGCAATGCATTACAGTTCTATACATGTATACATGTTTTTTTTGTACTGTCTGTCTTTATCTACATCACAGTTTTTCTATCTCTCTCTTTCATCTACATCACAGTTTTTCTATCTCTCTCTTTCTCTCTCTCTCTCTTTCTCACAATCCCCCCTCACAATCCCTCTCTCTTACTCACATTCCCCCCTCACAATCTCTCTCTCTCTCTCTCTCTCTCTCTCTCTCTCTCTCTCTCTCTCTCTCTCTCTCTCACACACACACACAATATCCCCCCCCTCTCTCTCTCTCTCTCTCTCTCACACAATACCCCCCCTGTTTCTCTCTCTCACACAATATCCCCCCTCTTTATCTCTCTCACACAATCGCCCCTCTCTCTCTCTCTCTCTCTCTCTCTCTCTCTCCCTCTCTCCCTCTACCTCACACAATCCCTCTCTCTCTCTCACAATCCATCTCTCTCTCTCACAATCCCTCCCTCTTTCTCTAACACAAACCCTCTCTCTTTCAATATCTCTATTTATTAAGATTTTTCTCTCTCTAAATATATTTATTTTAATGTTTTAACTAATAAAGAGACACTGAACTTAATGATTTTTTATGTGTTATTTATATAGAGCATACAAATGTAATCAAATTATTAATTATTCCATATTTTTTTAAACTAATCTTTATATATTTATAAAAATAATCATTTTTGTAACTTTAGATGCCAACCCATTTTGTTGAACTACCTTGGTTGTTCTTGTTGATTGGTGTATACATTCATCCACCAATAAATAAGTTCTGTCCAAGGGTATGGACTTTAATTTTAAAATAAAGATATCAAAACAATTAGCAAAAGTGTTTTAAAATGTGAATATCACATGTTAACAATTAATATTTAAAATATAAATATTGATTCAAGTTAACTTTATTATAATAACTTTTTTTATCCAAAAGCTCAATATTATAAATCTTCAAAGAAAAGAAAATGTAATATGTTTATTTAAATTTAATATTTAATAATAAGAGTAGTTAACCCCTTAATGACCACATCACTTTTCCATTTTCTGTCCGTTTGGGACCAAGGCTATTTTTACATTTTTGCGGTATTTGAGTTTAGCTGTAATTTTTCTCTTACTTATTTACTGTACCCACACATATTATATATCGTTTTTCTCGCCATTAAATGGACTTTCTAAAGATACCATTATTTTCATCATATCTTATAATTTACTATAAAAAAAATTATAAAATATGAGGAAAAGAAATGGTAAAAACACACTTTTCCTAACATTGATCCCCAAAATCTGTTACACATCTACAACCACCAAAAAACTCCCATGCTAAATAGTTTCTAAATTTTGTCCTGAGTTTAGAAATACCCAATTTTTACATGTTCTTTGCTTTTTTTGCAAGTTATAGGGCCATAAATACAAGTAGCACTTTGCTATTTCCAAACCACTTTTTTTCAAAATTAGCGCTAGTTACATTGGGACACTGATATCTTTCAGGAATCCCTGAATATCCCTTGACATGTATATATTTTTTTTTAGAAGACATCCCAAAGTATTGATCTAGGCCCATTTTGGTATATTTCATGCCACCATTTCACCGCCAAATGCCATCAAATAAAAAAAATCCTTCACTTTTTCACAAATTTTTTCACAAACTTTAGGTTTCTCACTGAAATTATTTACAAACAATTTGTGCAATTATGGCATAAATGGTTGTAAATGCTTCTCTGGGATCCCCTTTGTTCAGAAATAGCAGACATATATGGCTTTGGCGTTGCTTTTTGGTAATTAGAAGGCCGCACCACACGTGTATTATGACCAGCAGTGAAGGGGTTAATTAGGGAGCATGTAGGGAGCTTGTAGGGTTAATTTTAGCTTTAGTGTAGTGCAGTAGACAACCCAAAGTATTGATCTAGGCACATTTTGGTATATTTCGTGCCACCATTTCACCGCAAAATGTGATCAAATTGAAAAAAAACGCTAAATTTTTCACAATTTTATGTTTCTCACTGAAATTATTTACAAACAGCTTGTGCAATTATGGCACACATGGTTGTAAATGCTTCTCTAGGATCCCCTTTGTTCAGAAATAGCAGACATATATGACTTTGGCGTTGCTTTTTGGTAATTAGAAGGCCGCTAAATTCTGCTGCGCATCACACGTGTATTATGGCTAGCAGTGAAGGGGTTAATTAGGTAGCTTATAGGGAGCTTGCAGGGTTAATTTTAGCTTTAGTGTAGAGATCAGCCTCCAACCTGACACATCACACCCCCTGATCCCTCCCAAACAGCTCTCTTCCCTCCCCCACCCCAGAATTGTCCCTGCCATCTTAAGTACTGGCAGAAAGTCTGCCAGTACTAAAATAAAAGTTTTTTTTTTTGTTTAAACAAAACAGCTCTCTACCCCCTCCTCTGCCTTATTGTGCACCATATTGGGTACTGGCAGCTGTCTGCCAGTACCCAGTTTGAAATCAAATGTTTATTTTAAGTTTTTCTGTAGTGTAGCTTACTCCCCTTAACACCCAACCCCCCACCCTCTCCCAGATCATTAATATTTTTTATACCCACCCTCTCTCCCACTGAGTCCCACCTTGTGCCTCTTCCACTTTCACTTTTGGCCAGGCAGTTTCACACGTGCACGCGCGCACACTCCCGTGCACACGTGCGCGCATGCTCCCGTGCACATGCACGCGCACCCACACGCGATCCCGCCCCCCTCCTCTACTGATGGCTGCCTTCTCACCTCCCTGGACACGCTCCCACCCACCAACAATCATAGCCACCAATAGCCGATGCAGAGAGGGCCACAGAGTGGCTCTCTCTGCATCGGACTGCTTAAAAAAGTTATTGCAGGATGCCTCTATATCGAGGCATCACTGCAATAACATGAAAGCAGCTGGAAGCGATCAGGATCGCTTCCACTGCTTTCAAAGACCAACAACGTACCCTGCACGTCGTTGGTCATTAAGGGGTTAAAGGGCCATGATACCCACATTTTTTATTTCATGATTTAGAAAGATAATGCATTTTTAAACATCTTTCTAATTTTCTTCTATTATCTAATTTGTTTTATTCTCTTGATATTCTTTGATGAAAAGCATATCTAGATATGCTCAGTAGCTGCTGATTGGTTGCAGCACATAGAAGCCTCATGTGATTGGCTCACCCATGTGCATTGCTTTTTCTTCAAATAAGGATATCTAAAATATTAAGCAAAATAAATAATAGAAGTAAATTGTAATGTTGTTTAAATTTGTATGTTCTATATGAATCATGAAAGATTTTGAGTTTAGTGTCCCTTTAATATATTACTTATGCATTCAATTAGAACATCAGTCATTTGTAACGTGTGAATCAAGTAATAACAAACACATTTGTTAATGTTTAAAAATACATTTTTATTTTCAAACAAAAAAAAATTAAAATATTTTATTCATATTTTTAAATTAATACTCATAAAAAGAGAAAAACATATAATAATTTAAAAATATTGTAGACATATTTTTAAATTAAAAATAATAAAAACATAAAAAGATTTAATAATTTAAAAATATTTTATTCATATTATTAAATTAAAAATCATAAAAACTGAAAAAGATTTAATAATTTAAAAATATTTTATTCATATTTTTAAATTAAAAATCATAAAAACATCGACATTTATTTAATTTTAAAATATTCATTGCATATTAAAAAATTAAAAATAGTAAAAACATCGACATTTTTGAAATAATTTAAAAATATTATAGACATATTTTTAAATTAAAAATCATAAAAACATCAAGACATTTATTTAAAAACTTAAATAAAATATTTTATTCATATTTTCAAATTTTTTAAAAATTGAAACCTAAAATTATATTAAAAGCCCTAATAAAATGAGCACATTAAAACACCCTAATCTTTTTTCTTTTGGGTGAGGGAGAGAGGGGGGGTGATCTCTCCCTTGTTCCCCTTCTCCCAAAGTTTAAAATCATCTGACGATTTAAAACCCTGTTGTCTTCGTCCACCCTCTCCCGACGCTGCCGTTCTAGCTGGTCTTCAGCTGCTCTGGCCCTATCAAAAGCTAATCTTTCCCTATCAAAATTTAACCTATCACTATCCCTCTGCATTTCATAATTTAACCTATCCCTCTCTAATTCAAATCTACAACTATCCCTACATCGATTGGATTCTAATTTTTCCCTCTCTAACTCTATTCTGATACTGTCCCTAGGTCACTCATATTCAAATCTTTCCCTCTCTAAATCTAATCTAGCTGTTTCTACTCTAAACCTTTCCCTTTCTATATCTAATCTTTCCCTATCTACTGAGATGACCCGATCTAATACCTGCCCCTGTTGGTCAATAGATAAGCTTAATGCCCCACGCAACTCACGGTGTTCTGCCCGGTACTGCCTGGCCAGATCTAACATTTCCCTGACTGCCTCCTCATCAGTGATGCGAGGCAGTCGGTGGCCAGGATCAGCACGGCCATGAGCTGATGGGGCATGACCAACAGGGGCATGAGGGTCACCAGGGTCCAAAGCAGCTGGTTGTTCGGGGTCAGGAGGGGCAGAACGGCTGAGAGAACCTATTTCTGATGTTCCCTGGGAGAGTCCCTGATCCTGTGATTCTGGAAATAGGTTCTCTCCCAGGGACGACTCCTCTGTGAAATCTCTCAGCTCACGAAGACAACAGTCGATCTCCTCCGAAGTCAGTAATGCGCGCTCGGCATCTAAAGAAATGAAAAAGGAAATATATATTGTTAGTTAACTTAATGTATTTGGAAGTATTAAATGCATATGATATTAAACATATATCTTAAATCAATCATAACACAATCAAATTGGTAAGACACAGTATTTTATGTTTAAATCTTTTTTTATTGGTTGCAAGGAATGAAAACAAAGCTTACAGGAACCTACGGCGTCAAATCTAGCCGCGTATTACAACAATATTAATAACAAGATGATACAAAGGCTATAACATTTCAGTGAGTAGTACCTCACAATAAAAGGTATATTAGAGAAGTTCCAATCCCACTCAGCTTCTTCAATTTATATACATCGTGAGGTCAAACATGGCATTTCCTGAGGGTGGGTAAAATTTCAAGTAATTAAAGGAGGGAGAAAAAGGGAAAGTGCAAAGGAGGGAAAACGAGAGAACAAAGAAGGTTGTAAGTGCTATCGGTGACCTTATATATAGGAGAAAGTGGGTCAGCTGCCCCTAATAGTTCAAATGTGTTCAACTAGCTGCCAAGGGTCTAAGAATGAGTAGTTGTCGGCAGGGTTGGGTGATTAAAGCCATTTCTATAGTTCCAGTAAAACCAGATCTCGTCATTCGAGTTTTTAGTGTCTAGGGACCATGCTGCTAGGTCATACATGTTATATGTATGTTGGATTTTGTTTTTAATCTCTTGCCATGACGGTGTACCCACCTTCCAATATCTAGCTATACAAGTTCTCACTATTGTACATAATATTCTAATGAAAGTGTTTATTGGTTTATTGAGGTGAGGTATGCGTTCGTGGATTAAAGCTTGAGCTATGTTAATCTGCACCTGTTCATCCAGTAGGTAGCTGACTAAATCAGTTAATGATTGCCATATGGTCTGAACCCCAGGGCAGTCCCAGAGCATGTGTCGGTATGTGTCAACTTCTTCGTATCCCCTATAGCATAGTCTAGAATTGGTATGTGTCATATGTGTCGTTCTGAGGGGTGTAAGGTACCATCTGAATATCGTCTTCAGGGTGTTTTCCCTAAGGTCAGTGCTCAGTAAGCCCTTAGTGGCTGTCGCCAGGGTCATATGCCATTGTTCTGGTTCTAATCTAATGTTTAGGTCTGCTTCCCATCTCTGCATGAGAGGTGTCTTAGTTGTGGTCTTTAATTTTTGTATATCGAGGTATATGTTAGAGATGGAGTGTTTTGGTCTGCCTGTGCTACTACATATGTGCTCTAGGGTAGATCTTCCCTTGGTTCGGGTTGGCTGTATGTAGGTGTGTATTGCTGAAGATATTTGGAGGTATAAGTACCAGTGCACAGGGTCTGGGGTTAGTTTATCCTTTAATTGGGCATAAGTCATCACCTTGTTCTGTAGTAAGAAGTCAGCTACCCGGTACAGTCCCTTGTTTTCCCATTTATTAATAGTTCTCTGCAAGTCTTTGTGAAGGAGGTATCTAATGGGCCTCAAAGTTGAGTCTAACGGGCACATCTCCCTTTTGTGTGCTAATTCTGACCATAGCACCTGGGTGGTCTCCGTTGTGAGTGGTTGATGTTGTTTAGTCTCGCGTGTGTTGTCTCTATGTACCCATAGTATTGCATCTGTTCTGTCACCCCCCCTCATATCTGATTCTAGCTGTGTCCATAGGGCTTCCCCTCTGGCCCAAAGTATTAATGTATCTTGGGCCAATCTAGCTGCCTTGTAGTACTCTATTAAGTTCGGAACCCCCAAGCCTCCAAGGCTTCTATGATTTGTCATGGTTCTCCCCACTATTCTGACAATCTTTTTACCTCGGATAAATGACAAAATCTCTGATTGAAGTTTCTCTAAGTCAGGGTATAGGATACGTATGGGGAGAGCTCTGAAAAGATAGAGCAGACGAGGCAGCACTGTCATCTTCACCGCCGCTATTTTCCCCATCCAGGAGAAGTTATGCTTCTTCCATGTCTGCAGGTCTTTTCTGATGGCTTTGTACAGAGGGATATAGTTAGCTTTGTATAGTTGTTGGGTCTGTCCCGTTATTCCCACCCCTAAGTATTTCATGGGGCCCTTAGATTCTTTTAGCTCAAAATTTATTTGGATTAATTTTGTTGTGTGTGGGGGGAGTGCTATTGGCAACATTTCACATTTATCTGCGTTGATGCAATAGCCAGAGATTAATGAGAACTCTCTTATTGTTTCAAATAGATTGGGTAGTGAGTGCATAGGTCTGGTCAGAGTGAGCAGAATGTCGTCCGCGAAAAGACTGATTTTGTAATCCGTCTTGCCCACTTTAACTCCTTCTATGTCGGGGTTCACCCTTATCTGAGCTGCAAGGGGCTCGATACACAACGTGAATAGCAAGGGGGATAAGGGGCATCCCTGCCTGGTCCCGTTTAAGATTGGAAATAATTTAGATCTATAGCCATTGGAGGAAACCTGGGCCGTTGGGTTAGTGTATATAGTTTTGATGGCGTCCATAAAGGGGCCCTCAAAGTTCATGTGTGTCAAGGTTGTGTTCATGTACCCCCAATCTACCCTATTGAACGCCTTCTCCGCGTCCAACGCGAGAAGCAGAGAAGGCGTTTTTGTATCACATAGGTGGTGGACCGTGTCCACAATTCGTCTGACGTTGTCCGGGGCCTCTCTGTCTCTAATGAATCCTACCTGGTCTTTATGTATCAGTTTGGGCAATATGTTTGCTAACCTGTTTGCTAGGATCTTAGTAAAAATTTTTATGTCCTGGTTAATCAGGGAGATTGGGCGATAGCTAGTGCATTTTTTGGGTCTTTGCCTGGTTTGGGTATAATTATAATTTTGGCTTGTAGCAGTTCAGCTGGGATTGGGTATCCTTGCATTATGTGGTTGCAGAATTTGGTCAGATGTGGTATAAGTTCTTTTCTAAACAGCTTATAGTATTCCCCTGGGAAACCATCTGGTCCCGCAGCTTTCCCTGATTTTAAAGCTTTGATCGCTAATATGATCTCTACCGTCGAAATGGGCTCATTCAGCGTCTTTTTGTCGTCGTCTGTTAGTTTAGTTAGTGAGGGGGTCGCTAAAAATCTCTGTGTGAGGTTCTCTGTCTGTGGACTTTGTGTTACTTTTTTACCATCGTAAAGCTGTGCGTAGAAGTCTCCAAAGGCGTCAACTATTTCTTGGGGATGGGACGTGGTTATGCCGTCTGGTTTCTCTATGATTGGGATATTAGCTGTTTTATATTTTTCTCTAATTTTATGGGCTAAGAATTTGTCTGGCTTGTTAGCGTATATAAAATACTGTGATTTTAGTTTCATTATAGCTCTGATGGCCTGGGAGTTTAGTAATTTAGCCAATGAGTCTCTTTTGTATTCAGTATGGTGGGGCTCCCCGTTAGTCTGTGTTGTCTCTCCAAGTGTGCTATGTCCTCATGTGTTTGCAGCAAGTCACGTCTTGTCTTTCTATTATGTACAGTTTTTTCTTTTATGAGGGTGCCCCTTAATACCGATTTATGTGCTGCCCATACACACGTCGGATTGTCAGTAGAATCTGTGTTAATGTCCCAGAATTCAGTTAAGTGTTGCAAGGTAGAGGAGTGAACAAGTGGGTTTTTGTGTAAGTTTGGGTCGTAAGTCCAGGATCTAGATCTATTTGGGTCAACCATACCCATCATCTTAAGTACCACCACTGAGTGGTCTGACCATACACAGGGACAAATGTTGGAAGAGTTAAGTATCGGTTGCATGATTTGACTTGTAAGGATATAGTCTAGTCGAGAGTAGGTGTTGTGTACTGCCGAATAAAAAGTCGTGTCTCTGGTGTTACCATTTAAGATGCTCCAGGAGTCTATTAGTGAATGTGAATTAAGTGAACTCTGAATGTTCCGTATTATGCTGTCTCGTCTTAACAATTTGTTCGAAATTGTCTTTGGTCTCTGTGTGTCCTGTGATAAGATAGGGATGTTGAAATCGCCTGCCATAATAATTCTGACTTGTGACCACTGAGTGATGAGTTGCGATATGCTCGCGAAAAAAATATGTTGTTGTTCATTGGGCGCATAGACATTACACAGAACCACATCTACATTGTCTAGCTGTCCCTTTAAGATTAAATATCTACCTTCGGTGTCTGCTGTGGTGGATTCGTGTATGTAGTTGACTGAGGAGTGGATGAGGATCGAAACTCCCCTCTTCTTTGACTTGGTAGTCGCATGAAAATGAGTGGGGTAGTTTTTGGTCCAGTAGTAAGGGAGTTGAGGTTTTACAAAATGTGTTTCCTGTAGAAACAGTATCTTGGCTTTTAACAAAGTGTATTGTTTAAAGGCTAATCTTCTCTTAGTGTCAGTGTTAAGGCCCCGTACATTATGTGTGGCTATGGTCAAGTCACCCTCCATTTATTTGTTGTTTGTGGGTAGTTAGCTTACCTGGTCCGCATGAGACCCCCCTAGGTTTCCTACTCTCCAGTGTTGTAGACCCTGCCAGGAGGGGCGTCATATCTACCCTCCTGGTGAACCTTAATTGTAAAGACCTCTCTTTTTCGACATCTGAAAACAGACATAAGCATAAACAGCAGCAATGCAGCACCGCTGGGCTATGGGCCCACCAGTTTGGATCTGGTTCTCTCGTTTCTGCAGGGAAGAATAGAGGGAAAGATAGAAAAAGAACAAGAGGAACAGGGAAAAACATGTTAAGAAAACGTTTAAAGTGCAATAACAGTAAGTCTTAATTAACTGGGGGTGTCGGTTCAGCTACACCGAATTGAATATTAGTAATGTAGCAAAGGGGCCCCTGTCAATAGGGTAGTGTTTGTGAGCAAAGTCTCATTCCTGGTTGTCTAACAGCTCCGTATCAACAGGGCTGTTCGCTCCAGAGAAAGTAAGCCAGTCTCTCTTTATGCTTGTGTGTTCACATAGTGGTTTTGGTGGAAAAGGTGTCTTTTAGGATCTCACATTGCTCTGGCTATCACCATGTGAACGTGTGATATCTGTGGCAAAGAGTGGCCTGTGGGGTCTTTATAACCCTTAATAAGTCCCAAAGAGGAATGTTCAAGTTTTTTGTTTCTTTCTGGTCGATCTTGTCCATTGAGCTTTCGAAATCTGATCCGCTGGTTTCGTTAATCGTTGCAAGGGAACAGGAGATGTTAATTTTGGGGTTTCTAGGTCGAGGATTTGACAGACTTCCGGAATGTCTGATGGGTCCCTGAGAGTGATTGTTCTGGAGTCTTTGGTAATATACAGGGCAAAGGGGAAGCCCCACTTGTATAATATTTGGTGTTTTCTGAGCAGCTGTGTTAACGGTCGGAGGGCACCTCTCCGTTGAAGGGTTCTGACGCTGAGGTCTTGATAGAACTGTGTTACGTTCCCTTGAAATTTCAGGGTGGGATTCTTGCGTGCACTCTGTAGGATTTTATCTTTATCTTGGAATAGCGCCATTTTGATAATTATATCTCTGGGAGGCATACCTTCTTTGGGTTTAGGTTTGAGGGCTCTATGGGCTCTTTCAATTCCCATGTTGAAGTTGTCTGTTCCCCCTGTCACCTGGTGAAACAGTTGTGCTACATAGGAGAGGAGGTCTTTATTGAGGATGCTCTCTGGTACTCCTTTCAGCCTAATATTGTTCCTCCTACTCCTATTCTCTAAGTCTTCGAGTTTTTCATCGATCTCGTTTAGCTCCTGGTGGTGTGAGGTTACAGTTTGGTTAACATTAGTGATATCTTCAACTAGGGTGTCTGTTTGTTCCTCTAGTGTGTCCATCCGCCCCCCTAGATCAGCAATCTCTGATTTGAATTCAGATAAGCTATTGGTCATTGCTGTATGCATGTTATCAATTTTGTTCCAAAGCTTTTCAAAATTAGCTGTAATGTCCTGTTTTGAGACTAAGCCTTTCAAGTCTGCTTTGGTCACTGGGGTGATGTCTTCCGTGGGGTCAGGGTGTTCCATATCTGATTTTTCTTGTTCCCCTTCTTCCGTGTCTTCCGTTATGTTTAGTTTGGGGTGTACAGTTGTTTTGAAGTAGGCATTAACTGTGGATGATTTAGTTGTTTTGTCTCCCTTTATCAATCTTCTGGCTGACATTGTTGAGAAGGGTTTTCTGGCACCTATTGTTAGTGGTGCGGTATAAAGGTCGCAAATTAGTGGTTTAATGTCACTTGTTGTGTTGGGCGTCAAAGGTGTTTGTTAGATTAATAAGTGAATCCTAATTAATGATGCGCCATCAACTGCTTTTTATGATTAGAAATCTTGTTAGCTTCTTTATTTGGTTTATCAGAGAAGCTGATGTGGGCCTGTGTCTGTATCTTAATTGTACCGCTGGGCAGTCCCTTATTCCAGCAGAAGTGTGCGAGTCTCAGAGTCTTTTCTTAGGGAGTGTGAGGTTTTATGGGGTGTCTCATTGTTTTGTTTTTCTGAGGTTAGCGGTTCTATTTTACCCCACCTTCTTGGGTTCCCTCTATATTTTCTTCCTGGCCCTTGGTTATCATATGGTATGTCGAGTTATGTGAGGGATCTGTCTGTTGGTCACAGTACTTTTTCTATTGTTGGGTGTTTCTCAGCCTCCCCTGTGCTCTTTAATGCAGGGAATCGTGATTACCTGTCCGGGAGCTCCGCTCGCAGTCTCAGATCGTTGCGAGATTCGGCGCCATCTTGGATTTCTCCATGCTGCTTTGTTATGCGTGCGGTGTTGCGCAGCTCTTTTCAGCTTACTCTGCTGATCTTTCTCCTCGGGGGTTCCTTCCGCTGCGATGCGGTCTCCCGATGCTCCCACTGACCTCCGATGCTGCCGGGCAAGTAGTTTGTGTTTATCCGCTGCTACCTGATGTAGTCGCCACGGCTCCGCTGCAATGTAGTGTCATGAGGTTTACTTCCTAATTTATCTCCTGCACCGTTTTTGAAGTTGATAGATCAGCTCAATCATGGACTAGATTAAGGTTCTTTGTTTTAGCATGTTTAGCTAATTGCTAGGGCTCCAAATTAAACTTTTATTCGATGAGCTGAACAGAGCTCACAAATTATGCGGCCATTTCTTAGCTTGGTCAGGCCACCAAGACACAGTATTTTAACATTACTGATTTGTATATTGTATGTTATCTGAAATGTATAAAATAAATAAGAATGTGTATGTTAATTTATACTTTTAAAGTGGCTTAGTATCAAAAATATATCATATTCAACATTTTTTAGAATTAATGACCGTACCACATCATTTTTAACACATCAATTTTATAAATTCAACAATATCAAAATCGGTTTATTCTGTTTATTAATCAATTACATGATTACAAGCACCACTAATGGTGTTATAAACTTGAGTATTGACAATGATGTTGCACAGAGAATATATTCTAGGCCTATTTATCTTTTTTCTGTTGGACATGATCCAACAGTGCAGATCATGTCCACAATAACTCACTGAATGTAGAGAATGCCCCCTTCAGAGTCACGGACAATGGCCCGTCAGCACTGTGTTGTTCAATAAACAAGATCAGACTCAATTGTGGTGAATAGCGTCAAGGGAATGGAGCAGCTTTCTTTATACGTCTGATTATAAATGCATGTTGTGTAAAGCCTGGATGCTCGCAATAAACTTTGTACCTACAACTCCATTTGTCGGTTAAAACATGAGAGAGAGAGAGAGAGAGAGAGAGAGACAGGGAGAGAGATAGAGGTCCATTTATCAAGCTCCGTATGTAGCTTTAAGGGCCGTGTTTATTGGGAGTATACTGACTCTTTGAAAACAACTCTTATGAAGCAACAGTCTAAAGACCCCTGCTCCATAACCCTGTCCACCTGCTCTGATTTCTGAGAACGTATTGCTCTACACATTCAGCTATGTCTGTCATACCTGATCCGCACTGTTGGATCATGTTCGACATACATTTTGTAAATAGGCCTCAAAGAATGGTCATGCAAAACACAGGTGATTATCCAAACCTTAAATTCATTTTAATTTCTAAAGAGTTGTAAATTAAAATATATGTAATGATCATCAAAGTGATAGTCTAGAAAGAACTAAACTTACATGATTCAGATAGATCATTACATATTAAGCAAGATTATTAGTTAATCCTATTATCAATAATGATTATTTTTCTTTTTATCTTTCCTTGAAAATCCATACAAAGTAATAATACAAGCAGGCACATTATTTTTCAATAAAATGTAGACCGTTTTTTGATTGGATGGTTACATATAGACAACAATGAAAAAGCGGTACCCAGGTGCTAAATCCAAAATGGCCTGTCTTTTAAGCTTACATTCAGGATTTTCAAAGAAAGATAATAAGATAACATTCTATTTTTATTTTTTATTTTACCTGAGGAGGAGATCGTAGATCTTGGAGGTGGTCCTAAAGCCCTTCGGACATCAACTAGATAAATAAAAATGAATATACATATTTAGAAATTAGACCAATCAGACAAGTGAAAACAATTAAATTCAAAGCAAGCTAATAATAGTAAACATACCTGTAGATCGGCCAATGCTTGCTACATCAGGGGTGCTGCACATAATGTCCGGGTGCGTGGCGGCCGAGGAGAAGCTGTGGCTGGATTCAGTGTGGATACTGACGGGCAATAGTAGTGTTTCATCGCCATTGGCAGCATCTTCACTATCGGCTGCAGCAGCAGCAGCAACAGCAGCTGCTGCAACAGCAGCTGCTGCACTGGTAGATGCTTCAACAAAATACATGAAATAAAATATGAGTAATATTGCACATAATGATATTAAAAGGGGCACTAAACCGAAAATCTTTCTTTCATGATTCCGATTGAGAATATAAATGTAAAACACATTTCTATTGACTTTCATATCTTCTTTTTCTCTATTTGTAAAATTTTCTTATTTGAAGATAAAGCAATGCACAATGTTTTTCCAATCACATGATGCTTCTATGTGCATCATCCAATCAGCAGCTATTGAGCATATATAGATATGCTTTTCATCAAATAATCTGAATAGAATCAAACAAATTAGATAATATAAGTAACTTAAAATTATGTTTTACATTAAATTCTATTTCAAAATCATAAAATACAAAATGTTGGTGTTATGTCCCTTTAATAAACATTTGATGGAACAATCACAAAAATGTGCAACATGAAGATTTCAAGTAATATCATCTTACCTGCCAACTCGTCAGTATCATGCCCCACTAAATCCAGACCGAGTGTTAGGTTTGCTCCCAGCTTCTCCCGCAGCTGAACCTCATATTCACTAAGTTCAGCCACATATGGCTCGCCACCACCGGTCCGACGTGCAGACTGTAACTCCCTGGACAGCTTGGCCTTTAAGGTTCTTTTGATGTCCGAAAATCTTTTCTTACAGTGGTCCACCGTTTTGGGATGATTCCCTTCGGCGGACACACTGTCAGCAATTGCTCTCCAGATTTCTGATTTCCTGGAGAGCGAGGTCTTCTGGGCTTTAGAACCAATAATAAAATCGTAATGTTCTAAAACAAGGGTCACTAAAACTTTGTTTTGCTCATAATTAAATTGTATGCTGCGCCCTGACTTTGTTTTACCAGGCGCAGACATGACAAGTTAAAAATAGGAGCAAGAGAATAAATAAATAAGCAATGTCAATAAATATATCAACTGTCTTGTACCTCTTGTACCTACAGCTCTTGTAACGCATAGGTGTTTAGACTCCATTTTACATTCCCTTTTATAGACTGGAAAAAATTTCTTAATTAGCAGATAACAATTGTCATTTTTTATTGTAATTATAAAACAATTAATATTAATATAATGTCGTCATTTATGACGCCCGTTTAATGTAACGATCGAACGATCTCGATGTCTTAGAGAATGTTTAAAATTACATCTATGTCGCAGTATAAATTATTTCATGACGGATAATCCGTCATACTTGTCTACAGTGTGTCATCCGTGTCTACAGTGTGTCATCCGTGTCTACAGTGTGTCATACGTGTCTACAGTGTGTCATAGTTGTCTATAAAAGGGGTCAGCTTATTTTTTACTTTGAGGTCTATTGTCCGACAGGAGGGATCTCTTTAAATTTTTGCATATACTTTGTAGCCGCATGAATACAAGGCAATCACAATTTATTTCAATAAACCGTAAGTAAATTAATTTGTTTTACGTTGCTTTAATACTGTCGCATGATTTGTTTATGTTAAGGAATTAAACAGCAAGTTATGAACCCGTGAAACATATAAACCGCCAACCGAATAATTTTTGTTAGACTTTAAAGAAAGTTATAGTGAACACGTGAGACATGCAATCAGCCAACAGAATATCATACGTATTTACACCCAATAACCAATCAAATTTGGCTTTATTTTGTATATCGCCGTCGCAATAATAAATAAGATTTATTTTTGTATGTAATAATGCTGTCTACATCCACTCAGGCAGAATTGTAAATGTTTGTGTTTGGGATGAATACTAGTATACATGTATGACATCCTATAGACTAGCATGACGGATTATTAGCACTTATTTATATGGCGCCATTGATGTTTTTTCACTATTTTTGGAAATATATATTCATTGCAAACATAATTAACAGTTAGGCCTGAGTGAATGTTGACGAAATTTTTAAATACACCTTTTTATTTTTTAAGGCAACAGCATTATACCTGACAGTAAATAAAGGAACATTTTAATATTTGAAATTTAAAGGACGTATGATTCAAGACAATCGTTTGTATTTTAAATTGTTTGTTATTGACATGCAAGTAATTAGTGGCGCATGTGTTAGATAATGTGAAAATGGAACACGTGCTACATATAATCCGCCAACCAAATATTGATATTTTTATGTACACTTGCAACAACCAATGATATTTCTCTATGATTGCTATATGTATGTCGCACTTTAAAAAAATTTCAGAAATTTATTTGGATTTAGAGTGCAAATATGTCTACCCCATTCACCCAGGGAGAATTATTAATACTAGTTTACGGAATGAACAGGTACTTTCCCCGTCGCATAGGCAGTATACGGGGGATCCAGCACGAGGATAGAGACCACATCATCTATGAGATGATGCGGAGGATGAGGAGGGTGTCCGGGATCACCCGGACACGTCGAAGCTGCTTAAGAAGGTTTTCGGACCTTAGGCGGCTGGAGACAGAGCGCTATGCAGCGTTAAGAGCGCAGGTTCGAATTTGTAAGTGATTGTCTTGGAAGTTAATAGATAGATGGATACTTAAATGACGCAATTCAATGAACAATTACATTAATGGATCATTACTTTAAAAAAAAAAAATTATTTTACTGTGTTACATGAATAAATTTGATTTCTTCAAGAATCTTATTGCCTTTTTAGCAGGCCTTTTATTTTTGATATTTCTTTGTATTTTATTTACTTCAATACCAAAAATTAGCATAACACAAAAAAATTATTTATTACTGTAGAGCAGTGATTTTTAACCTTTTTTTTTGCCGTGGCAAACTTTTTTACATTTAAAAATCCTGTGGCACACCACCATCCCAAAATTAAAAAACAATCACACATTGAAGCCTAATACAGCATATATATATACATATACACACAAACACACACATACTGTATGTATTGTGCTGTTATGCCATGCCTCCTACAAACTACCCCTGCACTGGGAGTAAAAAAACAAGCAAAGTTTAAAAAATATGTCACACTGTTGTTCACACTGTTGTAAGTCTGCCGTGGCACACCTGAGGATCTCTCACGGCACACTAGTGTGCCACGGCACACTGGTTGAAAAACACTGCTGTAGAGGATCAATGCAATACAATTTAGTTCAACATTAGATTATCAACATAATTGAATCTATAGAGACTTTAAATAAAAAATTCATGCTCCATCATGTTTATTAACAATGAAACAAAGTTTAATAACATATTTAAGATATATTTTTATATATCTATATATAAAAAAAAAATATATATATATAAATATATATATATATATATATATTTTTATATATATATATATATATATATATATATATATAGAGAGAGAGAGAGAGAGAGAGATATTCATATGGATATGTATGTATATAGAGCTATATATCTATATAAAGCTATCTATCTATCTATCTATCTATCTATATATATATATGTATATATATATATATATATATATATATATATATCTATATATCTATAGAGACAGTGAGGGAGACAGAGACAGCCGGAGAAAGAGAGAATACGAAAGAGAAAGAGATAGGGACAGAGATATTGCTCTCTCTCTCTCTCTCTCTCTCTCTCTCTCAATTTTTCTTATTTTTTTGGAGGATTACATGCATTGATGCTGAAGATACATAACTCAACAATAATATTTAACCTGTATCTAATGTGTACATACAACTTTATATTTTAACAGATCGCAGGCGTGCCCAGGTCCTGCGCTATATGAGGCCACTCTCCATGGCTACGCCACGGAGCAACCGCTCCTCACCACCCTTGCCTTTGAGGTTCCTAACAGCTCCTCATGGTAATTTGAAAATTATCATACTGTGTTTGAATTATTTAACTTTACAATTTGTGATATTTTACATGTTATTAAAAGCAGCATGTTGAAAGGACAATAAAACCAAAGATTTACTTTCACAATCTAGATAAAGATTTGAATATTTTTTAAAGTTGACAGTATAGTGGTAATCCATTTACTTCATTATATATCATTTGATGAAGTAATCAGATTGCATATGGATGCGTCATGTAATCAAGGCATCTCTGATGATTAACAAATCTTCAACTACAGAGAAAATCTACATATGCTTTTCTTCGAAATATAATAGAACAATTAATTAAATTATCATGATTGAAAACATTTACGCCTAGATTTAGAGTTCTGCGGCCAAAGGGGTGCGTTAGCTACGCGTGCTTTTTTTCCCACGCACCTTTTAAATACCGCTGGTATTTAGAGTTCACAGAATGGCTGGGTTTTCAGTGCGTTAGGCTCCAAAAAGGGAGCATAGAGCATAATTTAACGCCACTGCAACTCTAGATACCAGCGGTGCTTACGGAAGCGGCCAGCTTCAAAAACGTGCTCGTGCACGATATCCCCATAGAAAACAATGGGGCTGTTTGAGCTGAAAAAAAACCTAACACCTGCAAAAAAGCCGCGTTCAGCTCCTAACGCAGCCCCATTGTTTTCTATGGGGAAACACTTCCTACGTCTGCACCTAACACTCTAACATGTACCCCGAGTCTAAACACCCCTAACCTTACACTTATTAACCCCTATTCTGCCGCCCCCGCTATCACTGACACCTGCATATTTTTTTTAACCCCTAATCTGCCGCTCCGTAAACCGCCGCTACTTACATTATCCCTATGTACCCCTAATCTGCTGCCCCTAACACCGCCGACCCATATATTATATTAATTAACCCCTAATCTGCCCCCCACAACGTCGCCTCCACCTGCCTACACTTATTAACCCCTAATCTGTCGACCGGACCGCGCCGCTATTATAATAAAGTTATTAACCCCTAATCCGCCTCACTCCCGCCTCAATAACCCTATAATAAATAGTATTAACCCCTAATCTGCCCTCCCTAACATAGCCGACACCTAACTTCAAACATTAACCCCTAATCTGCCGACTGGAGCTCACCGCTATTCTAATAAATGTATTAACCCCTAAAGCTAATTCTAACCCTAACCCTAACACCCCCCTAAGTTAAATATATTTTTTATCTAACGAAATAAATTAACTATTATTAAATAACTTATTCCTATTTAAAGCTAAATACTTGCCTGTAAAATAAACCCTAATATAGCTACAATATAAATTATAATTATATTATAGCTATTTTAGGATTTATATTTATTTTACAGGCAACTTTGTATTTATTTTAACCAGGTACAATAGCTATTAAATAGTTAAGAACTATTTAATAGCTAAAATAGTTAAAATAATTACCTGTAAAATAAATCCTAACCTAAGTTACAATTAAACCTAACACTACACTATCAATAAATAAATTAAATAAACTACCTACAATTATCTACAATTAAACCTAACACTACACTATCAATAAATAAATTAAATACAATTCCTACAAATAAATACAAAGAAATAAACTAACTAAAGTACAAAAAATAAAAAAGAACTAAGTTACAAAAAATAAAAAAATATTGACAAACATTCGAAAAAAATTACAACAATTTTAAACTAATTACACCTACTCTAAGCCCCTTAATAAAATAACAAAGACCCCAAAAATAAAAAAATGCCCTACCCTATTCTAAATTACAAAAGTTCAAAGCTCTTTTACCTTACCAGCCCTGAACAGGGCCCTTTGCGGGGCATGCCCCAAAGAATTCAGCTCTTTTGCCTGTAAAAAAAACACATACAATACCCCCCCCCAACATTACAACCCACCACCCACATACCCCTAATCTAACCCAAACCCCCCTTAAATAAACCTAACACTAAGCCCCTGAAGATCTTCCTACCTTATCTTCACCATACCAGGTTCACCGATCGATCCAGAAGAGCTCCTCCCATGTCTTGATCCAAGCCCAAGCGGGGGCTGAAGATGTCCATGATCCCGCTGAAGTCTTCACCCAAGCGGGAGCTGAAGAGGTCCATGATCCGGCTGAAGTCTTCTATCAACGGCATCTTCAATCTTCTTTCTTCCGGATCCATGTTCATCCCGCCGACGCGGAACATCCATCTTCACCGACGACTTCCCGACGAATGACGGTTCCTTTAAGGGACGTCATCCAAGATGGCGTCCTCGAATTCCGATTGGCTGATAGGATTCTATCAGCCAATCAGAATTAAGGTAGGAAAATTCTGATTGGCTGATGGAATCAGCCAATCAGAATCAAGTTCAATCGGATTGGCTGATTCAATCAGCCAATCAGATTGAGCTTGCATTCTATTGGCTGTTCCGATCAGCTAATAGAATGCGAGCTCAATCTGATTGGCTGTTAGGTTTAATTGTATATAATTGTAGTTAGTTTATTTAATTTATTTATTGATAGTGTAGTGTTAGGTTTAATTGTAACTTAGGTTAGGATTTATTTTACAGGTAATTTTGTAATTATTTTAACTATTTTAGCTATTAAATAGTTCTTAACTATTTAATAGCTATTGTACCTGGTTAAAATAAATACAAAGTTGCCTGTAAAATAAATATAAATCCTAAAATAGCTATAATATAATTATAATTTATATTGTAGCTATATTAGGGTTTATTTTACAGGTAAGTATTTAGCTTTAAATAGGAATAATTTATTTAATAAGAGTTAATTTATTTCGTTACATTTAAATTATATTTAACTTAGGGGGTGTTAGTGTTAGGGTTAGACTTAGCTTTAGGGGTTAATCCATTTATTAGAATAGCGGCGAGATTTGGTCGGCAGATTAGGGGTTAATAATTGAAGTTAGGTGTCGGCGATGTTAGGGAGGGCAGATTAGGGGTTAATACTATTTATTATAGGGTTATTGAGGCGGGAGTGAGGCGGATTAGGGGTTAATAACTTTATTATAGTAGCGGTGATATCCGCTCGGCAGATTAGGGGTTAATAAGTGTAGGCAGGTGGAGGCGACGTTGAGGGGGCAGATTAGGGGTTAATAAATATAATATAGGGGTCGGCGGTGTTAGGGGCAGCAGATTAGGGGTACATAGCTATAATGTAGGTGGCGGCGCTTTGCGGTCGGCAGATTTGGGGTTAATTATTGTAGGTAGCTGGCGGCGACGTTGTGGGGGGCAGGTTAGGGGTTAATAAATATAGGGGTTGGCGGTGTTAGGGGCAGCAGATTAGGGGTACATAAGTATAACGTAGGTGGCGGTCGGCAGATTAGGGGTTAAAAAAATTGAATTGAGTGGCGGCGATGTGGGGGGACCTCGGTTTAGGGGTACATAGGTAGTTTATGGGTGTTAGTGTACTTTAGAGCACAGTAGTTAAGAGCTTTATAAACCGGCGTTAGCCCAGAAAGCTCTTAACTACTTACTTTTTTCTGCGGCTGGAGTTTTGTCGTTAGATTTCTAATGCTCACTTCAGATACGACTCTAAATACCGGAGTTAGAAAGATCCCATTGAAAAGATAGGATACGCAATTGACGTAAGGGGATCTGTGGTATGGAAAAGTCGCGGCTGGAAAGTGAGCGTTAGACCCTTTCCTGACTGACTCCAAATACTGGTGGTAGCCCAAAACCAGCGTTAGGAGCCTCTAACGCTGGTTTTCATGGCTACCGCCCAACTCTAAATCTAGGCCATAGAATCTCTTTATAAAAGATGAAAGGATTGTTTTTCTGGTTTTTTTTTTGTTTTTTTTTTAAATATTTTTTATTGAGGTTATACAGAACAATAACAAAAATAAAAAGTACAGTGGGCAATATAATGAACATATCTTAATTTGAGTTGGCTATGTTCCTGTAACCTGAAAAGAGAAAAGATAAGGACAATATAGTACTACAAGGCCAGCAAAAAATAAAAGATCAAGACCTCTCAATACAATAGGCTATTACCCAACTTTCATTTATAGAAACGATAATTGCACCTCCATTGTAGTACGGGCCACTCATGGACCCATGTATATTTTAAAACTCAGGGAGGTACTCTAATGTTCAGCACGGTCACTCTTGGACCTGAATAACATATATATATGGAAAAAATAAAATAAAAAAGTATAGCAGGCTAAACAGCTTATGAGAAAAAAAAAAAAAAAAAGATAGCAAATTGTTAAGGGGTCTGTAATATCTGAACACGGAATCCTCCTTATAACCAGTATAAGCTAGGTTTCTTTATCACAGTAAATTTACCCTAAAAAAAAATATGTGTTTATGGGGGCCATTCAGAGCTGGTATATCACAAATGCAAAAACTATCCATATTGTGAAGATGAAACTGAAAAAGGTACTTAAACATGGTTAGGTTATAGGAAAATTCTATAGGGATGAAGGACATTTGGACGCCAGTCACACTTCCTGACTTGTGAGTCTATATTAAGCAAGTTCTATAATAACAATAGCACACTAAATGCACAGCTCTGAATATGATGCAACAAGAAGTTCCCATTAACACTATATCATACACCTACCAGATTTATACTAGTTACACAAATTTATACAGGCTATCCAAAGCTGGTAGAACACGAGTGCTAAAGCTGTCCAAAGTATGGAAGTGGGAGACAAGAAAAAGGAAGAAAGAATAAAAAATAAAAAAGAATAAATGCTTAAGCATGATTAGATGTCGTGGTTTTCTACAGGGATAAAGGAGCTGTGATTGCTATTTATATTTCCTGTTATGCAGGAACATGTTATACCAAAACTGCAACAATAGCTGCTAGCAATATATCTTGTGCCCTGGATTTAAAGCCTCAGAGGGACCTAATCAATATGTATTTGGAGCTGGTTAACTACTGAATCAAATTATATAAATTCCTCAGCATGCCCCACTACCTCGGCCGCTGGCAGTGTGGGAAAATGCCAAGTTATTACACTCAAAATACGGTAGTACTAAATCTTGTAAACCCACAGTGGGCAATCACTAGGGCATAAATCCTACTCATCTAAGGGTATGGATAGCTAGCAGAATATAATAAAGTCTCCCTTAGCACTAGCAGAGTTGCTGCAACAATTTAGGAATACGTGGTAAATATGAACCTGCCAGAATTAATACATTTGTACCTGCATATCTAGACTTTAGAGAAGGGTAGGAAGAAGTACATGAATCTACAATCTACCACTAAAAAACATAACAAAACAGAAAACAAGGTTAGCACAAAACCACAGTATCCATAACTTAGTGTTATACAGTAAAATTGTGTCCAGAAACTTTTAAGGGAAATATAAAGCAGTGTGTAATAACGTTATAACAGAGGAGCCATAAGTAAAGTAAAACAGGGTTCTTAGCCTAAAGTAGGCTAGAAATAGTTACTAGCGTCCATCTTGTCCCAATCTGGAAGGTATGAACTCCGTGTCCATTATTGGTTTTATCCAATACCAAGCATTATACAGGGAAGCATAATGTTCAGCTGGGAGGTCAGACTTGCCGCAGCACCGTGACCCACTTCACGGTTAGGCTTTCTCGGGTCACAATTATCCTCATGCTGTAGAGTAAAAAGAAAGTTCCTCAGGACCAGCAGACCAGACCTGTTATGCTCAAAAAAGTAGGTTGCTAGCTTATCTTGGCCCCCGCAGACCCGGTTCGTATCCGGATTCTTTTTGGGAGCGATCATTGTCGCCATTATGTTGGATAGATCAGTCACCTCAGACTCAATATCCATGGGGCCAGAAGTGGGGCACTGTGACGCGGCAACCTCACAGGCCCTGAAGAAGTGAGCGGGAGGACATTCAGACTTTGCCGGTAGCTCAGAGTGAGGGAAGTTCTTATCTGACCCTAGGCAGCCCTCAGAGGATGCCGGGGGGGAGCGGCACATTGGTCCGTAATGGCCAAAAGTAAGGAGCGAAGTTCCCTCTGCAGCTGGTCGTAGCTTTGCGAGATCGCGTTGCATAAAGTGCGCTCCCAGTTATCAACAGCTGCTAGGGCCTCCATGTTACGTTCCAGGGTATTATCCAACCTCCTTAAAAGATGGTAGCTGCGGTGCAATCTTTGAATAGCCCCCAGAATGAACTCAGGCTCTCAGTAAGCTAGTCCAGCTGTTTAGTCCTGCTAACCCCGGCGAACCGGGGGGGGGGGGTGTTGTAGATGTTTTTTCTATCTAGGCTGCCATGCTTGATACGCTCCTCTTGAGTGTTATTATGCTGCTGGCAGTAGGAATAAAGATAATATTTGGTAGTAAACGATTCAGCAGAGTTTCCACTACCAGGACACCTTGTTTTGATAAAAAAGAAGTAGGTACATATACGGACAAACAGTGAGATTTCTCAAATTTATGAGGAGCTTCTTTTCTTGAGACTGATCATGGCGCCTGCTAGGACACGCCCCCCAAAGGATTGTTTTTTAATTTCTCATTTACACTTGATGTATTTATTTATAACCAAAAAAAGGCATTTTGCAGACTTAGAAAATTGTTTTTAATGGAAGAATTTTTAAATTTTGAAGATGACATTGATCTTACTAATACTTATTCATTATTATGCTTCATCTATTACAGACGACCAAATACTGGAAATGGAAGAGGCACAAGCTATTTCGCCAGCCGTAGAGGTGGCTAGGGTGGAAGAGGAGGAAGAGGAGGAGGTGGATTTCGGGGAAGAGGTGCCTAGGGAGGAAGAGGAGGAGGTGCCTATGGTGGAATGTAAGTTGAAAGAATATAATGTTTGACAAATTCAATATTGATAAATAATTGATCTAACATACATTATTTTGTTCTTTTTCTAGATCGAGATCAGGGGACCCAAACTGGTCCATTTTTACAGCCAGTTTTTGATGAACTGGCTGAGGCCCTAAGAGCTGTTGCCAGGGCAGTTCGCCACATGCAGCAGGCCCTCAATGATATTTAAGCATTTTTTTGGGGGGGATTTACAAACAAAAAAAAAAAAATATATATAATAAAATTGTTTATTTTATAGTTATTAATGTCTCACTGTATTCATTTAATGATTAATTTATAGTGACATGACAAAAATCAAGAAAAAAACACTATAAATATGCTACAATATTTATAAATCAATAGCTGCTGATTAATGAAAGCACATAGATGCAGTGACACACATTTATTAAGGAGATGTGATTCTGGCAATTAGGAATCAACAGAAACCCAAGTTAGGGAGCAGCAGTATAAAGACTGATGATCAATAACCCCGTCTAACTGATCTTATGAGGCGGACAGTAATCTCAAACGTTAGAAATGAAACAGTACCATCGGGTTGATTGACACTCCCTGCTGGTAGTCAATTATCCTCAAGTCTGCAGGGTGCAGTGTTGCAGCAGGAGCTCACAAGAGCTGCCGGTGCAATGCTGAATAGAGAAAGGATAATCAGCAAGGTCTTGCGGACCTTATCCGCACTGTCGTATAAGGTCCGCCAGATATTTGTAAAATTAGAAGCGTTATATGATTGACTTTCACATATGCATTGCTATTTCAAGTAAAATAGGTTATCTGAGGAGTAAAGTGAAAATACACATCAAATGTTATTGTTCATGCTTCGAATAGTAACTTTTGAGTATGGAGCTACACCCTTATTGACCGTTTCAAAATACTTACATACATTTACTTAACTACCACGGGTCAAAGATATTTTTTAATTAAATTTTAGATATGGTGGGCAAACTTGTGAGGATAAGGCAAGCACTATCAATTGAATTGAATGAACAGATTTATAAGGCTTAGTAAATGTATTACTCTCATCATCCTAGAGACATAAAAGATAACGGTTAAATGACTGTATGGGAAATATTTCCATTATTAGCCATTGGCAATCATTCATGAGTTGACCTTGCTGATTGAACATCAACAATGAAATAGTGTTTTTTAAAGGGTGGTTCAAATGAATTTCTCTTGA